>NC_086452.1:17038624-17338624 GCF_028390025.1 Pseudophryne corroboree
AGGGCCGGTTCTTGCCCTTGTGGCGCCCCGGGCAAAAAATAGAGGCGTGGCTTCATATGGGGGCGTGGTCAGTTACGCCCCCATTTGTGCCCCCTGTAGCGCCGCTGGAAGAACAAAAAAAGTATACTTACAATCCCAGCTCCTGATTCCAGACCGCTGCAGACCTCCTCCGCCGCCGGCGCCGCTCTTCTCCTTTCCTCGGATCTATGGGAGAGACGTCATTACGTCTCTCCCATAGCACAGCATAGACACTAGAGGTCAATTATGACCCCTAGTGTCTGTGCCACTATGCTGTGCGGTGCGCGATGACGTCATCGCGCACCGCACAGCAAAGGTCCACTCCATGAAGGGAAACTAGACACTACGCGGGACCTTTGCTGTGCAGTGCACCGCACAGCACAGGTCCTCTCCATCAAGGGAAACTAGACGCGTAGCGTCTGGTTCCCTTCAAAGCGGGGGACCAGCGACGGGCACAGTGGGGGCACTGTGGCAGATCTTGCCATGGTGCGGCACCCTCCTGATGGCGCCGGCGCCCTCCGGAATGCGGCGCCCCGGGCAAAAGTCCTTCTTGCCCGTGGCAAGATCTGCTACTGCTAACTATCTATCTAATTGATATCTATCTATCTTGTATGTATCTTGTGTGTTATTTATTATTCATATTTTGCAGAACTGATGAGAAGACGGACAGAGAACCGGACTGATCCCGGGGCAGTTGTCTCTGCGCTGTACTGTGCTGCTGTGATCTCTGCAGGACTGATCCTCTGGTCCCGGGGCAGTTGTCTCTGCGCTGTACTGTGCTGCTGTGATCTCTGCAGGACTGATCCTCTGATCCCGGGGCAGTTGTCTCGGTGCTGTACTGTGCTGCTGTGATCTCTGCAGGACTGATCCTCTGATCCCGGGGCAGTTGTCTCGGTGCTGTACTGTGCTGCTGTGATCTCTGCAGGACTGATCCTCTGATCCCGGGGCAGTTGTCTCGGTGCTGTACTGTGCTGCTGTGATCTCTGCAGGACTGATCCTCTGATCCCGGGGCAGTTGTCTCGGTGCTGTACTGTGCTGCTGTGATCTCTGCAGGACTGATCCTCTGATCCCGGGGCAGTTGTCTCTGCGCTGTACTGTGCTGCTGTGATCTCTGCAGGACTGATCCTCTGATCCCGGGGCAGTTGTCTCGGTGCTGTACTGTGCTGCTGTGATCTCTGCAGGACTGATCCTCTGATCCCGGGGCAGTTGTCTCGGAGCTGTACTGTGCTGCTGTGATCTCTGCAGGACTGATCCTCTGATCCCGGGGCAGTTGTCTCTGCGCTGTACTGTGCTGCTGTGATCTCTGCAGGACTGATCCTCTGATCCCGGGGCAGTTGTCTCTGCGCTGTACTGTGCTGCTGTGATCTCTGCAGGACTGATCCTCTGATCCCGGGGCAGTTGTCTTGGTGCTGTACTGTGCTGCTGTGATCTCTGCAGGACTGATCCTCTGATCCCGGGGCAGTTGTCTCGGTGCTGTACTGTGCTGCTGTGATCTGTGCAGGACTGATCCTCTGATCCCGGGGCAGTTGTCTCGGTGCTGTACTGTGCTGCTGTGATCTCTGCAGGACTGATCCTCTGATCCCGGGGCAGTTGTCTCGGTGCTGTACTGTGCTGCTGTGATCTCTGCAGGAATGATCCTCTGATCCCGGGGCAGTTGTCTCGGTGCTGTACTGTGCTGCTGTGATCTCTGCAGGACTGATCCTCTGATCCCGGGGCAGTTGTCTCTGCGCTGTACTGTGCTGCTGTGATCTCTGCAGGACTGATCCTCTGATCCCGGGGCAGTTGTCTCGGTGCTGTACTGTGCTGCTGTGATCTGTGCAGGACTGATCCTCTGATCCCGGGGCAGTTGTCTCGGTGCTGTACTGTGCTGCTGTGATCTCTGCAGGACTGATCCTCTGATCCCGGGGCAGTTGTCTCGGTGCTGTACTGTGCTGCTGTGATCTCTGCAGGACTGATCCTCTGATCCCGGGGCAGTTGTCTCTGTGCTGTACTGTGCTGCTGTGATCTGTGCAGGACTGATCCTCTGATCCCGGGGCAGTTGTCTCGGTGCTGTACTGTGCTGCTGTGATCTGTGCAGGACTGATCCTCTGATCCCGGGGCAGTTGTCTCGGTGCTGTACTGTGCTGCTGTGATCTCTGCAGGACTGATCCTCTGATCCCGGGGCAGTTGTGTCTGCGCTGTACTGTGCTGCTGTGATCTCTGCAGGACTGATCCTCTGATCCCGGGGCAGTTGTCTCGGTGCTGTACTGTGCTGCTGTGATCTCTGCAGGACTGATCCTCTGATCCCGGGGCAGTTGTCTCGGCGCTGTACTGTGCTGCTGTGATCTCTGCAGGACTGATCCTCTGATCCCGGGGCAGTTGTCTCTGCGCTGTACTGTGCTGCTGTGATCTCTGCAGGACTGATCCTCTGATCCCGGGGCAGTTGTCTCTGTGCTGTACTGTGCTGCTGTGATCTGTGCAGGACTGATCCTCTGATCCCGGGGCAGTTGTCTCGGTGCTGTACTGTGCTGCTGTGATCTGTGCAGGACTGATCCTCTGATCCCGGGGCAGTTGTCTCGGTGCTGTACTGTGCTGCTGTGATCTGTGCAGGGCTGATCCTCTGATCCCGGGGCAGTTGTCTCGGTGCTGTACTGTGCTGCTGTGATCTGTGCAGGACTGATCCTCTGATCCCGGGGCAGTTGTCTCGGTGCTGTACTGTGCTGCTGTGATCTCTGCAGGACTGATCCTCTGATCCCGGGGCAGTTGTCTCGGTGCTGTACTGTGCTGCTGTGATCTCTGCAGGACTGATCCTCTGATCCCGGGGCAGTTGTCTCGGTGCTGTACTGTGCTGCTGTGATCTGTGCAGGACTGATCCTCTGATCCCGGGGCAGTTGTCTCGGTGCTGTACTGTGCTGCTGTGATCTCTGCAGGACTGATCCTCTGATCCCGGGGCAGTTGTCTCGGTGCTGTACTGTGCTGCTGTGATCTCTGCAGGACTGATCCTCTGATCCCGGGGCAGTTGTCTCGGTGCTGTACTGTGCTGCTGTGATCTGTGCAGGGCTGTGTCATGTTGCACAGTGTAATGAGATAATGACAGGGAGTACTGTACGAGCTGAGCAGCGGCAGAGGAGTAACAGCCAGTGAAGAGCCATGGTGAGCTCACTGGGTTCACTCTACTTGAGAGACTGACTGCGCTTGTTGTCACCAGCAGGGGGCAGTCTTCCTTGTATGCTATATACCTGGGAATAATAAGTCCTAATAATACTGTGTGTGTTATTATTCAGCATGCAATCAGTGTGTGTACATTACTCCAAGGTATTACTTACTGCATCTAATACCCCCCTGTGACTGTGACTCAGTGGCCCAGACTCCTGTACTTTATAATCCATACACTATATTCTCTATATTATTCTGAGTGCTCTGCATTTCCATAGCATGCAAGAAAATTACTTGATTAGTCTACTAAAAAATAAATGGTCACAGTTGTATCGCTGCGTTTCTTGTACCAGCTCTAACGATCAAAAATCCGCCAACGTTTTTGAACTTTACATAGACTTAGAGATCCAAGCTAACTCCAGGCAGGGCGAGCTGGATTGCAATGAGTTATTACATTGTATACAGTACGTAGGTATGTTTTTCAGATTTACAGACGTACAAATACCAATGGAGAATGTTACACGTGAATGGGAAACCTCAGACCCGATAAACGCTCCTCCAATTTTACAATTGTTACAAATTCTACACGACGTGTCTTATTACGCTACAACAGACGTAACTACAGTTTACGCGTTAAAGCACATGGGCACATCAGTGAATGTGGTGCGTAGACAGATTGGACAATTTTTGTGTGCCCGGCACTTTTCAGCAACATTTCTGATACCGTCCGTCTCGATAGTAGCGGCACCTTTTTTGCGTACACTCTGGAATGCACGGGCCGTAAGAGTTTTCTGAAATTTTCATACACGCATTTAAAAAATGACTGAATCAGGCCCACTGACATTAATTATATCTCAGATCTCTAACACAGATTAGATCTAAGAGGGGGCACAGGGGCATCTAGCAGAGGGGGCACAGGGGCAGCTAGCCGAGGGGGCAAAGGGGAAGCTAGTAGAGGGGGCAAAGGGGCATCTACCAGAGGGGGCATAGGGGCAGCTAGCAGAGGAGGCATATGGGCAGCTAGCAGAGGGAGCATAGGGACATATAAGAGGGAGCATAAGGGCAGAGGGGGCACAGGGGCAGCTTGCAAAGGGAGCATAGGGGCTGATAGCAGGGGGCACTGGGGCAGAGGGGGCACAGAGGAGACAAGGCAGGGTGGGGTGGGGGCCACTGAAACAAAGGAGGGGAGACCGGAGATGGGGAAAGTTTTTGGAGCGCAGGCACAGGACACATAACACGGAGCGGGCTGTTGCTAGGTGCAGACCCCGGTACTTACCTCTCCCTGAGATCCCCACATTACAGCCGCTGTTGGATGACATAGACAGCACTGACCTGGTGTCTTGATCAGGATATTATTCCCAGAGGACTTCCTGGGCTTCATCCAGGCAACTATTGCAACCCCTGTCTCGCTATGCTATCTCCTGCTGCTCCAAGGTCACCCACCTCAGCAGGTGTCCCCCGGACATACACACAGACCCTTTCAACTGACTGACAGGTCCCTTCACTTTTGCCTGTCCCATCCAATCAGCGGCCTGTTACCATGGTAGCGGCCGCTGATTGGATCTGATAGCAACCAGCTTTCTGGACCAAAACACTACGATCCGTTGCCGGGATCTCTGTGTTTTGCCTTGTTTTTGAATCTGAGCCCAGCAGGAAGTTCCAAGCTGGGTCTCAGATCCGCTCGGAACCCCTAAGTTCAGGGTGGTTCAGTTTCCAGGAAACCGAATCTGCTCATCCTTAGCGAATGCCAATAAGGACCAGTGACTTATCTGTAATGAGTGCAGTGTGTGAGGTGCAGACAGGCCCCTGGGGTTCAGGGGGGGCCCCCTGCAAACCCTGCACCCATTATACAATACTCACCTCTCCAGAGTTCCCCATTGGCAGCATGCAGCTATCACAAATCTCCAGGTAAATGGCGCATTTTCCCAGAGTTTAACGCATGCGCAGTGAGGAAATCTGAGAAAATGGCTGCCGCACCATTAACCCACATGTGCAGTAGACTATGTGTCCCTCTAGTGGCCAGACTCTATTGCTGTTTTGGGCACCGGCTGCAGATTAGGGGGCCCGGATGGAGGAAGGTGCACACAGGCCCCCTCCTCTGTTAAAACGCCCCTGATAAACACAATTGTAGCGGCTAGTGTAAAATAAATGGGCAGCACAGTTTCCGCTTAGAGGCGCGCGATCCCTCGCACTGCCGCCGCCTTCTCCTACTGAGATCACATGAGAGCTGACAGATAGTGATGGTGGGGGACAACACAATGGACAATGGGGGTCATTCAGATCTAATCGCTGGGCTGCCTTTTTTTCTGTCCTGCGATCAGATAGTCGCCACCTACAGGGGAGTGTATTTTTGCTGTCCAAGTGTGCGTTCCTATGTGTAGCAGAGCTGCTAAAAACCAGTGTGTGCAGTCTCTGCGCAGCCCAGGATTTACTCCTCCAGTGCGATTGAATCCTGCTGATCGGGGCCGGAGCTGACGTCAGGAACCCTCCCTAAAAACGCTTGGACACTCCTCTGTTTTTCCAGACACTCCCTGAAAACGGTCAGTTGCCAGCCACAAATGGCCTCTTCCTGTCAATCACCTTGCGTACGCCCGTGCGAATGGATCCTTCGCACCATCCCGTCGCTGACCGGCGGTGCCCGTTGTAGCAGTCCGACGCGACTGCGTATTGCGGTGAATTGTTGGGATTCCTGAGCTGTGATTATCCCACAGCCAAAACCATGTATATAGCTATATTTATTTATTTATTTATTTATTACCAGTTATTTATATAGCGCACACATATTCCGCAGCGCTTTACAGAGAATTGGCCATTCACATCAGTCCCTGCCCCAGTGGAGCTTACAATCTATATTCCCTATCACATGTACACACAGACACATTCACCCTAGGGTTAATTTTGTTGGGAGCCAATTAACCTACCAGTATATTTTTGGATTGTGGGAGGAAACCGGAGTACCCGGAGGAAACCCACGCAAGTACGGGGAGAATATACAAACTCCACACAGTTAGGGCCATGATGGGAATTGAACCCATGACTTCAGTGCTGTGAGGCAGTAATGCTAACCATTACACCATCCGTACTGCTATACACATTTTATCTAAAATGCCCGGGGTAGCAGGATTAAATAATATTAAAAATACACATTTTTAAAGTACAAATAGAGGTCCTTTATCTTATATTGCAATTCATCAATCAATTTTACTAGTGAGGGAATTCTGCATTTTTCGGTAGGATGCATTGACCTAGTTCAAATTTTTATGTGGAAATTTTACTCAAGTCTTAAATCTTCTATATCTTCTTTGGCCAGGAGACAATAGCAGAATCATGAAGAAATAACGAACAATGGGCCTAATTCACACCTGATCGCTAGGCTGCGTTTTCGTACAGCGGGCAATCAGGTCAGAACTGCGCACGCGTATGCACCGCAATGTGCAGGCGCGTGGCACGGGTACAAAGAGGATCGACGCTCAGTGATGGGCTTGTGCGAAGGATCCATTTGCATGGGCGTTCGCAAGGAGATTGACAGGAAGAGGGCGTTTGTGGGTGGCAACTGACCGTTTTCTGGGAGTGGTTGGAAAAACGCAGGTGTGGCCAAGCGTTTGCAGGGAGGGTTCCTGACGTCAATTCCGGTCCCGGACAGGCTGAAGTGATCGCAGCGACTGAGTAAGTCCTGGGCTACTCAGAGACTGCACAAGATCTGTTTGTACACATGCTACACAATCACATGCGTTCGCACACTTGCACAGCTAAAATACACTCCCCTATGGGTGGCGACTATCTGATCGCAGGGCTGCAAAAACCCCTAGTGAGCGAACAGGTCTGAATTAGTCTCACATAGTCCTGTGATTCTTATGGCAGGCAGGACATGACATTAATGAAATGTTCCCCACTGTCATTCAAATCTAACATTTGACCTTGAACTAGAGATACAATGTTTCTTAAAGTAAGAAAGGTGGCTAGCAGTTGGAGTACTTTGTGCAACAAGTGGATGGCAGTTGGAGTACTCTGTATAAAAGGTGGCTGGCAGTTGGAGTACTCTGTATAACAGGTGGCTGGCAGTTGGAGTACTCTGTATAACAGGTGGCTGGCAGTTGGAGTACTCTGTATAACAGGTGGCTGGCAGTTGGTTGACTCTGTACAACAGGTGGCTGGCAGTTGGTTGACTCTGTACAACAGGTGGCTGGCAGTTGGAGTACTCTGTATAACAGGTGGCTGGCAGTTGGAGTACTCTGTATAACAGGTGGCTGGCAGTAGGAGTACTCTGTATAACAGGTGGCTGGCATTTGGTTGACTCTGTACAACAGGTGGCTGGCAGTTGGTTGACTCTGTACAACAGGTGGCTGGCAGTTGGAGTACTCTGTGCAACAGTTGCCTGGCAGTTAAGGGGGTATGTAGCTGGCAGGTGGGATGATATTTTTAAAGTATCGGTAGCATATGGCTCACAATATGCAGTTACTAGTGCAACTTACAGCTGTTATGTGGTTATTTCAATGTGTGATTGCAATTGGGGGGACTACAATTTCAACAATAGGTTGCACCCAATGGGTATTATGTCTCAGCAATATATGTTTTACAATGGGGTATTTATCTGTCTACAAATGGTTGTTTATGTGTCTTATAAGGATGCGGTCAAGATCCCGCCAGAGGGGATCCCGGCGGTCGGAATCCAGACACCGGGATCCCGAACGGCACAATCCCGACATATTCTCCCTCTGTGGGTGTCCACGTCACCAACAGAGGGAGAATAAATTAGTGTGCCGAGCGTAGCGAGGCACCGTGCCCACAGCGTGGCGAGTGCAGCGAGCCCGCAGGGGGATGCATTGTGCTCGCCCCCCTGTTGGGATTGTGCCGGTTGGGATCCCGGTGTCAGTATTCCGACCGCCAGGATCTCGTCCGGCGGGATCTCGTACTGATCCCGTCTTATATATCTTTTCCGGTAAATAAATATTAGGCTCTGATACTTAGAAGGATGTGGCTAGGGTGTGAATATGTAACATGACACCATTGTCAATTGATCCTGATTAGTAATTCTTTAGGAGGCTTGATACACTTCCCCCAGTGGCACATAATTGTGTGCGTGGCTACTGGTTTCCAGTACCAGAAACACTCTGGTTCCACTGTCCTATCGGCTGCTCTCTGGTAACAGTGGGGGAGCAGGAGGGAGAGAGTTCCCCACCTAAACGCAGATTGTGGGGACACTACAGAAAGACCAAGGGATGTCCAGACTTAAGGAGCAGCTTTAAGTGCACCTTTACAAAATATCCAATTGTAGATCAATATTGTTATAATCTGCCTAAATGCTGCATCTTTTCTATGCATAAGTATATTGTCTTTGACAAGCACAAGTTCGGGCTTCAGTCTACAGTAGCAACTCTTTGTGTATTTTGATAAACAACCCCAATGGAGAATTGCCCGTAACCGGGAGCTGTGCTCAGCCTCCAGAATCAGACATAATCTCCCATTATCTTTTACAGATAAGAAGATCCTTTAGCATTTTAACAATTTTCCTTGTTTGATTTTTGTGTTTACTACTTAAATTAAGTGCCAGGACACTGCTGAGTGTACAGCTGGTATACAACCATCACAACGGGGATATTTTATCCAACTGTTTAATGCAACCAGTAAATTGCTTAATAAGAAGATTGTAAAACATTTATTAAGTGCTTCCTGTCAAATCAATAATTCATTATATTTCTCAGGGTCTTGCTTTACACTCCTTGCTCTAAGAGCCAAGGTCACCTTTTAACGTTTGGGGTACGTCTGTACAAATTCATGTAATTAGCAGATAATACTATAGACGGCGTAATAACAAGTTGAAATAAAGCATTCATCATTTTATCAGTAGTGGGTTTTGTAGCCGTATAATTTAATTGAATAAATAATGATGTCAAACTAGACAAATTAACTGTTAATTAAGTTATTTGGGTTTCGTTCTTCTAGCTTAGACAAGGTAGCTCTGCTTTACAATAATTTGGACATTTTAATTGATACTGAGAAAATAGCTACTGCATCAAATCAGTGCGAAACATGATACATACAATTACCCCACTCATGTTAAGTATCTTCTCTGCAAACACTTCCTATTGCTCTAATTGTAGCTGAAACAAAAGGATTTAGTGTTCTTGGTTTTGAAGAGCGGGCATGTTAATTAACGAGGCACTTTCAGCAACAATTGCCATAGAAAATCTTTGTTGCAGTTATCTTAATCCAAAGGTGCATCTCTCTGACTGTATTAATCCTAACTAGGATTTATTTACCTGTACATAGGGCAGTTAAATGAAAGGGGCAGAAGAGGTATCTGTCCTAACCTCAAAATTATTATAGTCTGGCATTAGACTTCTTAAATAGGGAAGAGGAGGTATCTATTAACGCTACAGATGGTCATCTATGGGTCAATCATTGATGGTCAACGGTTAATAACCATCAAATGAAACATTCATGGTAACCAATCATGCAATCACAGACCACGTTGTCGCCAACCATTGGCCGTACACAGATACATTGATGGTGGAACTATTTACCATCAGTGTCAGATCATGAATGGTTACTATGCCTTCCAAGCTCCTGATTGGCTATGAATTTCCTTGAAGACAAGACATGATTGGCTGTCTGGCTTTTAACAAGCCTTTTTTTCCTTCTTTCTGTTACCGGGGCTCCTAGAAGCAAGTTATCTGTTTTTTTTATTTTTAATTCCCCATGTTGGATCAAGACAGGAACAAGGGTACAAGTAAGTATGAAGTTAGGAATTAACTTTTTTTTTCATGGTGGCTTTTTTATCTTCATAGAAGGGGCAAAAATTAAATATTGAATTTCTATGGTGGCAATTTTTATTTATATATCATTAGAAGGGGGCACACATATGACTTTAGCTGAAATAGGGGGCAATATTTTATTTTTAAAGGGGTCAACAATGATTTCTATTTTTATTTATAGGTGCACATACTTTTTTACAAATACATAAGGCACAAAAAAAATATAATATATTATTACCCTAATGCCCACAGTCAAAGGCTGTAAGAAGGGCTCAATGCGTTTTGCTAATTTTCATTATGAAAGAGGAGGGGAATTTCACTTTCATCCTCTGGAACAAATGCTGTATGGGCTAGGGGGCACATATTTTTAAATGTAAAAATAGCAAAAAAATCCCTGCAGCTTGGGTCAATGCAAATCCAGGGTCTATGACTTTCATTCTAAGGGGTAAATTTACGAAAGATCGATTTTGGATTGATTTTTAAAGTCGATCTTGAATCAATCAGCAGCGTATTTTAGAGGCTAAATTCCTTGTTTACTAAGATGTCGATGTTGGCCTATTTTTTTTAGTCTAAAGTCAGTCGGTTTGTGTCAGTTCCATTCAAAATTGACTGCAAATAGACCTAAAAATCGGTTAAAAACCGTCCAAGAATCGACTAAATATCAACCAAAGATTGACTGTCACTTCCTGCTGATTTTCTATTGGACAAAACAAACCACATTCAAGAAGGTGCTGTGATTCCTCCAATTCTGGTTTGCCAACATCTACAATCATGGGACACCTGCACAGGACCAGAATGGGTCCTGCATCATCGCATGCAATGCCCCTTCAGCCATTTGGAGGTGGCGGGTCCAAAGACACTAGAGTGATGTGCACTGTAGTCCATCTCTGAATGATAATAATTCCAACAGCAACAGTCAACCCCATGTTTGGGCCCCTTTCTATTAGAGATCTGCCCAGATCATCAAGTGATTCCTGATTTCTTTAAAAAAATATAAAAACATCTAAAACCATGTCATTTGGAACTATTTTTGTTCCTACAGTAGGCTATTATTAACATCTGGCTTGGTTCTTTGAGGGACGCTTTGGCGATCGCAGCAATTCGAGTAAATTATCGTCCACGCAGCATGATAGCCTGAATAGAGACGCCGGAGCCACTGTTTGAGTAGATTCACAGGCACAGACAGCAACACGCCCCAAATACGTCTGCGACATGCCTGCGGTTTTCCACCACTCCCCCTTCAACACCCACAAACGGTGTTTGAAGGGTGTTGCGTGAAGGTAAGGGCTGAGAATGGCATCACTATTAGCAGTAGCGGATCTTGCCACGGGCAAGCAGTACTTTTGCCCGGGGCGCCGCCTTCCGGAGGGCGCAGCACCAGGGCAAGATCCGCTACTGGTGTGTGCCCCCTGCTGCCCGCTGCCCCCGGCCGCTACTGCTGGGAAGGGAAACTAGACGCGTACGCGTCTAGTTTCCCTTCCTGGAGAGGTCCTTTACTGTGCGGTGCGCGATGACGTCATCGCGCACCGCACATCAATTCAGCTGTACAGGGGGCGTAAATGACCACGCCCCCTGTACAAAGCCTCGCCCCCTAAAGCCGCCCGGGGCGCCACAAGCCCCGGAGCCGGCCCTGACTATTAGACTTTGGCGCATGCGCAGTGCGAAGCTGAAATGCAAAAACATCGACATAGCATCCGTCTTCTCTACTTTTGTAGCAATACAATGAAGGTTTAGGCAATAGAAAGTGTTTTAGAAGTGCACGTCATTTAGTAGTCTATTGTTTGGCCGATATTGTGTTAGAATTTTGGTCGATTTTACAAACTGACTGTTAGTAAATATCTGTTAGTAAGTCTCCGCCTCGGAATGCTTGGGCTGGAGTTTTTCAAACTTCTTGTGGAGTTATCGGTGTCACTTTCCCTTCTGTTCGGACCATTACAGGCACTAGATTGGAAGATCAGACAGAAATGTACATTTTATTTCTGTCACATAATGACACTCAAAAGTAAAGGGTGAATCAATATTTTAATTGGCTGCTGGTGATGGCTGTTCTTTGTATTATTATAAACCTGGGCCACGAGTCTTACCTTAGCACTCTGGGTGAGAGATAAGTAGCATAAAAAAAGAAAAAAAAGAAACCGTAAATAGGAGACTGTTGCAGCGTCCGCGCACAACGCAGACATGACATTAATTAGCTGATTCACCTGCCAAATCAATGGGGAATTAAAAACAAAATGATCATATATTTCATCATTTGAATCGTGGCTAAGACCTAATTGAAAATATAATTACCATATTTAATTTCCAGAGACAGGTAATATGATTTGTTGTATTGATTGGTCATTGCCGGAATTATTTAACTGAGCTTTCATTACCCGCGTACTGCAATAATAATACTTCTCTTTAACCTATGACAGGTAGAACTGCAATATATAAAACCTACTGTAAATACAACAGGAGTGACCATAGGCCCAGCCGTAGTGCCTGATGTCTATTACTAGTATTTATACAATAGCAGTATAATATATAGAATTATATAGAAGATAAAACCATACTGTCATTTGCTGTTTGTAACCTGGTACCTTCTCACACACAATGATAAAGGAATTATGAGGACGTAGAACATGTTCATTGTGAAATTCAAAGTTCTGTGCTGAATAGGATGACACAACGCTGACAAAGCCAGGTAATGGTGAAACGCGTCGTATGATCAGTCATGTGACTTGGATGATATATTCATACATTCACTTCGAGATAATCCACACTTTTATCCTATTTATATAAATGCATTTGGTTTTATGCACATTGATACCAGTAAACATACTGTACTACAATATGACTGAGTAAAGATATAAGTCATGACCAGCGGCGGAGTGTTATCTTCTTTACTCACTGCAAGTAATTGCAAAAGGGTCAAGAGAGTGTCCTCCATTAATGCCCCCAACTTCAAGTACATCTGACATGCGGAGCGGGTTCCAACAGTGGCAATTAGAATGCCCCCACAATGAGATGCATTATTCAGCCAGTGCTGTGACTCAGGAGGGTGTTTCAGTCACGGAGCAGAGATTTTGTTGGTCTACAGTCAGAGGCAGTTTAAGAGAGGGGAGGGCCAGGGTGCAGTCTATGTGCGGGTCCCCCGTTCCCCTTCTGCTGGCACATGTCACATTGATAACTACTTAGTCCAACTAATTGAGGAACCAACTAGGTACAATGCAATCTTAGACCTGGTATTAACAAACAATGGGGATTTGGTATCAGGTATTATAGTAGGGGAACCCATAGGAAACAGCGACCACAATATGGTCACATTCAATATCAGTTTCTATAAACAGCCCTATACTGGCTCAACTAGGACTCTAAACTTTAGCAAAGCAAATTTTGAAAAGATGATGGTATTTTTCAGGGATATTGAATGGGAAGGTTTGTTTTTAGGAAAAAATACTACGGAGAAATGGGAGGTACTAAAATTCCTGCTAGCTAAAAATACACTCAAATGTATTCCTATGAGTAGCAAAAAAAAAGGAATAAAAATCATAAACCGATGTGGCTTAACAAAAAGATTAAGGAACTTATGGGCAAGAAAAGGCGAGCATTTAAAAAATACAAATCTGATGGGGAAGCAGAGTCATTTCAGCACTATAAGGAATGTAACAAAATGTGCAAAAAGGAAATAAGAGCGGCTAAAGTAGAAACTGAAAAACTAGTAGCAAAGGAAAGCAAAGCGAATCCCAAAAAATTATTTAAATACATTAATAGCAAGAGATTAAAGAAGGAGAGTATAGGCCCTTTAAAAGACAAGTTGGGAGTCTTAAGCAAAAATGATAATGACATAGCGGACACACTAAATGAGTTTTTTTCAACAGTATTCACTCGTGAGGACCCAATTCAGGGACTAACGCACAATCTCAATAATGAGAATATCACACTGATAGGTACTTATTTAAGCGAGGAAGTAGTCTGTGACCGATTAAAACATTAAAAGATTAATAAATCACCAGGGCCCGATGGTATTCATCCAAGGGTTCTAATGGAGCTTCACTCTGAACTGGCAAAACCGCTATCTTTGATCTTTAAGGATTCAGTTATATCAGGTATGGTTCCCAAAGACTGGCGTATAGCAGAAGTAGTGCCTATATTCAAAAAGGGAAGTAAAGCTGAACCAGGTAATTATAGACCAGTTAGTTTTACATCTATAGTATATAGACGAAGGGTGAATGGCGCTCGTGTCTCTGGATAATTTGTTTGGGCTGCAACCTATGGATGAAGCACCTCCAAAAGTACTTCACTTGGGTAATATTGGTAAAAAGGTTTTCACAGGTGCGCCTGATGTGTGAAGTATGTGCAAAATTTGATTTTGATGCCTTAAACAATAAACAGTTTGATAACTTGACCTTAATAAAATAAATTGCAATATACAGTATTGGAATGAAGAAAAAACTGTCTTTATTTATAGAAAAAATTAATTAATATATAAATATATAAATACTCGTGTGGTCAAAAAAAGGGGGGGGGGAAGAGGGAAAAATGGGGTACGAGGTTGTTATCAGAAGCAGTATGGAAAACTTCGTAGTCAAGGTATAAGTTGTTTCTAAAGTTGCTGGTCACTCCAGAATGGTGGCGTCCCACCTCTGAGCGAATGATGGAATGTGTGCAAAAACAAAAGTCCAGAGCTTCAAGCAAACTAATATAAAATATATGTGATATTAAAAATTGTCTTTGAATCCGGAAAAGGGGAAAAAAGGAAAACAATGAGAAAAATATTTGGGGTACCCCTGGATTGCCGCTGGCGATGAGGGTCGGGGTGTGGTGAGTGCTAGGCAATTAGGACTCCTGGACAGGCTGTGTCCCTCTAAACCCTGGTCCACCCTGCTGTCGCTCTATGAGCGCAACACGGTGCCCTGGACAGAAGGGGAACAGTCATGAGTCTTGGAGAGGGAGGTAGGGGCTGCTTCTAGCACAGTTAGTGCTGTCCGCCGCGCCTTCTCCTCTCCTACAGGGTCCCTTACCTTATCGCTCCTGCTCCGTCTCCTCGTTCCTCCGCCAGCGGTCTTCTCCGTCTCGGCCGCGGCCCGGCGATCCTCTGCACTTCCGGGTTGGGTCACGTGACCAGTCTCGGATGCCTCCGGGTCCCGTCTACCTCTCGTCGTTCTCTTTTTCTCTCTGTCCTCCGTCTTAAGGTTTCAAGCTCTGTCGGTTAGATGGTCGGAAAAAATAGTGTAACAAGGCAATGTTGTGTTTGCTCCAACGCGTATCGGCCGGTATTGGCCTTCGTCAGGGAGTCTGTTTTACCAGTTTTACATCTATAGTGGGGAAAGTATTGGAAGGTATTCTAAGAGATAGTATTCAGAAGTTCCTTGAAACCAATAAGGTCATTAAATGGAATCAACATGGGTTTATGAAGGACAGATCCTGTCAAACCAACTTACTTGACTTTTATGAAACAGTAAGCGCAAACCTAGATCAGGGTAAAGACGTGGATGTAATCTTTTTAGACTTTACCAAAGCGTTCGATACTGTACCACACATGAGACTTATCTACAAGCTACAAGAATCAGGGCTAGGAAGCACAATATGCACTTGGGTCAAAAACTGGTTAGATAATAGGAAGCAGCGCGTTGTGGTGAATGGATCTTTTTCAACTTGGACTGAAGTGCTAAGTGGTGTGCCGCAAGGCTCAGTATTAGGACCGCTATTGTTCAATATTTTCATTAACGACCTAACAGGAGGTCTAGAGAGCATGGTGTAAATTTTTGCAGATGATACCAAATTGCGTAAGGCTATAAATACAGAGGAGGATGCCGAGTCTCTTCAGAACGACTTAGTTAAATTAGAAGCATGGGCAGCCAAATGGAGAATGCGCTTCAACACAGACAAGTGTAAGGTAATGCACTGTGGTAACAAGAACATAAATTACACCTACCTACTAAATGGGGTAAAATTAGGGGATTCTGTACTGGAAAAGGACTTAGGTGTCCTCATAGATAGCAAGCTAAGCAGTAGTACCCAAAGTAGGACTGCCGCAAAGAAGGCTAATAAGATATTAGCATGCATAAAACGGGGTATTGATGCTAGGGACGAGAGTATTATACTCCCGTTATATAAATCACTAGTGAGGCCACACCTTGAATACTGTGTACAATTCTGGGCACCGTACTACAAAAAGGATATCCTGGAGCTTGAAAGGGTACAGAGGAGGGCGACCAAACTAATTAAGGGCATGGAGACGATGGAATACAAGGAAAGGCTTGAAAGACTAGGCATGTTTACATTGGAAAAGCGGAGACTAAGAGGGGATATGATCAACATCTACAAATATATAAGGGGACAATACACAGAGCTTGCCGGGACCTGTTTTTGGTTAGATCAACACAGAGGACTCGTGGACACTCGCTCAGGTTAGAGGAGAGGAGATTCCGCACAATACGGCGTAAAGGCTTTTTCACAGTAAGGACAATACATGTTTGGAATTCCCTGCCCGAGGGAGTTGTAATGGCGGAATCTGTCAACACCTTTAAGAATGGGTTAGATAAATTCCTAATGGATAAGGATATCCAGGGGTATGGTGCATAGTCATGCATTATAGTTACTATAAATAGGGATACAATGTAACGGCTGACAGCAGCATCAGTCAGAAATTTTAGTCAAATCATCATGCATAGGAGACCACAAATAGGTTGAACTCGATGGACAATTGTCTTTTTTCAACCTCAGATACTGTATTACTATGTATGTTACTATGTCCACAGTACACTCTGAACTGTGCCAAAGTCTAATGTGCATGTACCGACCTCCAGGAAAATGGCACTTGTGTGGTATATAATATGACCAGGGGGCAGTGTGTGGTATAGAATGTGTGTCCATTCTAACCTGGTGGCCCCTCTGAACCCCTTTCTATCCCCCTGTTGCCGGGCCTGTTGGCACCGCCTCCTCCACAGCACCACCCAGCCAGTCCCTATCAGTTAGGAGGTAGAAAGTAGGAGCAGTGGAAAGACGAGAGAGGGACATTCATCCCCACCTTCCCCCTCCTCCCCCGGCCAGAAAATGTCCCCAGGGTCCTCTGCTTCTCAGTCCAATGGAGTTGCGGGTCAGCGTACTAATAAGGCAGTCAGTTTGACTCACTATAAACTTAAAGCTGCCAGCTGTAGGCCCCTTAATAGCAGTGGGCCCTGGTGCAATGCACCGGCTGCACCACCGCTAGTTCTGCCACTGGCTGGAGTTAGGGTTAATGTTAAAATTAAGGATAGGCTTAAAATTGGGTGTCAACATTATTTATCAGTCAACACTTTGAACATATCAACATTTTGTCATTCTGTGTCAACATTTTTGCAAGTTGACATTGTGGTTGTTGACATTCTGAACACGTCGTCCGTCTTCTGTCAACATAATAAACATGCCAACATTATAGGGTTTAAATAATGACTGTAGGCATTGTGAATGTCATCAAAATAACAGATCCTTTGGTGGGTGTAAGGCGGATATTTTTGTATAGAGTAGATGCCTCTCCTGGTTTGCATTTGAAAGGTGACGTCAATCAAAACAGAATCCCACAATTTTTGGGTCTTAACTCCCTGTCAAGGAGGATGCATGCCCTTCACTTTCCAGGGGTGCCTGGACACCAAGGTACAACCCTGCACCCCTAGCACCTACCATAAATATAGCTCTATGACAGTGTAACGTTGTAGTGTGGAAGCAATGTTACATTTCCCTTTAATGCTTGCTATTAATATGTATCTCCTGTGAAACGTCTTCCTCTGTTTATTCCATCAGATCAGCAATAAGGTCGCAGCCAGTGATCTCTCGTCCTTGGTATCTAGACTACGTATTGTTTTCTTTATTCATTTTTAGATTTGTAAACTTCAATAGTCACATACTAAAGGAAAAACAGATGTGGAGGAACATTTTTCCAGTTGTCATCCCTAATGCCAAAATAAGAAATCATTAATCATGAAACCATACTTCACCCATCCTGCGTGATTGCTAAATGCACTTGATTTTCATCGGAGATGCTTCTTTTCAGCTGCCGCAGGAGCGAGCTCAAGGCAAAAATTAGAAGCTGGATAACGTCCAATACAGAATGTGAAATTGAACTAAATTGCTCGTCTGCAGGAATATTGGCCATTGTTAGGGAAAAATAAATATTTTTTATGGCTTATTCAGGAACTGTCATTTTAACCACTTTCATGTACAGAATAACTAGATCTGTTCTGTATTGCAGAGAACGAAGCACAAAGTCATCCACACCACGGCATAACGTTAGAGATAAGGAAACACAATATCATGCAGATGTTGGAGAACGGTTATTTATGATGTGCAATAACATCTCGGTGCATATATTACTTTCTTACAGGCTTTATTTGGTCTTTTTTTTTTGGCATTTTTGTACTGGAAAAAGTGTTTTGAGGTCTTCAAGTAAATGTGCACCGTGCTTACACGTAGGGGTTGTTAGTGATTGTAAACATATGGGCAAAGTTCATTGTCTACAGAAGAAAATACAATTCATTGCATCTATCTATCTATCTATCTATCTATCTATCTATCTATCTATCTATCTATCTATCTATCTATCTATCTATCTATCTATCTATCTATCTATTTATCTATCTCATGCAATCTATCTATCTATCTATCTATCTATCTATCTATCTACAGTGCATCTGAAAGTATTCACAGCGATTCACTTTTTCCACATTTTGTTATGTTACAGCCTTATAAATGTATTTTTTCCCATGAAATTCTACACAGAATACCCCATAATGACAACGTGAAAAAAGTTTTTTGGGGATTTTTGCAAATTTATTAAATATAAAAAACTAAGAACTCACATGTACATAAGTATCCACAGCCTTTGCTCAATACTCCGTTGATGCACCTTTGGCAGCAATTACAGCCTCAAGTCTTTTGAATATGATGCCACAAGCTTGGCACACCTATTTTTGGGCAGTTTCGCCCATTCCTCTTTGCAGCACCTCTCAAGCTCCATCAGGTTGGATGGGAAGCTTCGGTGCACAGTCATATTCAGATCTCTCCAGAGATGTTCAATCGAATTCAAGTCTGGGCTCTGGCTGGGCTGCTCAAGGACATTCACAGAGTTGTCCTGAAGCCACTCCTTTGATATCTTGGCTGTGTACTTAGGGTCGTTGTCCTGCTGAAAGATGAACCGTCGCCCCACTCTGAGGTCAAGAGTGCTCTGAAGCAGGTTTTCATCCAGGATGTCTCTGTACATTGCTACATTCATCTTTCCCTCTATCCTGACTAGTCTCCCAGTTCCTGCCACTGAAAAACATCCCCACAACATGATGCTGCCACCACCATGCTTCACTGTAGGGATGGTATTGGCCTGGTGATGAGCGGTTCCTGGTTTCCTCCAAACATGACGCCTGGCATTCACGCCAAAGAGTTCAATCTTTGTTTCAGACCAGAGTATTTTGTTTCTCATGATCTGAGAGTCCTTCAGGCACATTTTGGCAAACTCCAGGCGGGCTGCCGTGTGCGTTTTACTAAGGAGTAGAGAATACTTGCCTACCTGACCCTCTCCATGAGGGAGAAAATGCACTGTTCCTGGACTTTCCTGGTAATGTATGATTGCCATCACCTGTGGTGAGCTAGTTAATTGATAAGAAAGGTGTTTCACCACAGGTGATGGCAATCATACATTACCAGGAAAGTCCAGGAACAGAGCATTTTCTCCCTCATGGAGAGGGTCAGGTAGGCAAGTATGGAGTAGAGATGTGTACCGGAAATTTTTCAGGTTTTGTGTTTTGGTTTTGGATTCGCTTCCGAATGGGCTGTATCCGGAGCATGCGCAGTGTGAGAACATTGTTACATGGGCTGTATCCGGAGCATGAGCAGTGTGAGAACATTGTTACATGGGCTGTATCCGGAGCATGCGCAGTGTGAGAACATTGTTACATGGGCTGTATCCGGAGCATGTGCAGTGTGAGAACACCGTTACATGGGCTGTATCCGGAGCATGCGCAGTGTGAGAACACCGTTACATGGGCTGTATCCGGAGCATGCACAGTGTGAGAACACCGTTACATGGGCTGTATCCAGAGCATGTGCAGTGTGAGAACACCGTTACATGGGCTGTATCCGGAGCATGCGCAGTGTGAGAACATCGTTACATGGGCTGTATCCGGAGCATGCGCAGTGTGAGAACAGCGTTACATGTGCTGTATCCGGAGCATGCGCAGTGTGAGAAGATTGTTACATGTGCTGTATCCGGAGCATGCGCAGTGTGAGAACATCGTTAAATGGGCTGTACCCGGAGCATGAGCAGTGTGAGAACACCATTACATGGGCTGTATCCGGAGCATGCGCAGTGTGAGAACATCGTTACATGGGCTATATCCGGAGCATGCGCAGTGTGAGAACATCGTTACATGGGCTGTATCCGGAGCATGCGCAGTGTGAGAACATCGTTACATGGGCTGTATCCGGAGCATGCGCAGTGTGAGAACATTGTTACATGGGCTGTATCCGGAGCATGTGCAGTGTGAGAACAGCATTACATGGGCTGTATCCGGAACATGCGCAGTGTGAGAACATCGTTACATGGGCTGTATCCGGAGCATGAGCAGTGTGAGAACAGCATTACATGGGCTGTATCCGGAACATGCGCAGTGTGAGAACACCGTTACATGGGCTGTATCCGGAGCATGAGCAGTGTGAGAACACCGTTACATGGGCTGTATCCTGAGCATGCGCAGTGTGAGAACACCAGTACATGGGTTGTATCCGGAGCATGAGCAGTGTGAGAACATCGTTACATGGGTTGTATCCAGAGCATGCGCAGTGTGAGAACACCGTTACATGGGCTGTATCCGGAGCATGTGCAGTGTGAGAACATCGTTACATGGGCTGTATTCGGAGCATGCGCAGTGTGAGAACATCGTTACATGGGCTGTATCCGGAGCATGCGCAGTGTGAGAACATCGTTACATGGGCTGTATCCGGAGCATGCGCAGTGTGAGAACATCGTTACATGGGCTGTATCCGGAGCATGAGCAGTGTGAGAACATCGTTACATGGGCTGTACCTGGAGCATGCGCAGTGTGAGAACATCGTTACATGGGCTGTATCCGGAGCATGCGCAGTGTGAGAACATCGTTACATGGGCTGTATTCGGAGCATGCGCAGTGTGAGAACATCGTTATATGGGCTGTATCCGGAGCATGTGCAGTGTGAGAACATTATTACATGGGCTGTATCCGGAGCATGTGCAGTGTGAGAACAGCATTACATGGGCTGTATACGGAACATGCGCAGTGTGAGAACACCGTTACATGGGCTGTATCCGGAGCATGTGCAGTGTGAGAACAGCATTACATGGGCTGTATTCGGAGCATGTGCAGTGTGAGAACATCGTTACATGGGCTGTATCCGGAGCATGTGCAGTGTGAGAACATCGTTACATGGGCTGTATCCGGAGCATGTGCAGTGTGAGAACATTATTACATGGGCTGTATCCGGAGCATGTGCAGTGTGAGAACAGCATTACATGGGCTGTATCCGGAGCATGAGCAGTGTGAGAACACCATTAGATGGGTTGTATCCGGAGCATGCGCAGTGTGAGAACACCGTTACATGGGATTTATCTTGAGCATGTGCAGTGTGAGAACACCGTTACATGGGCTGTATCCTGAGCATGCGCAGTGTGAGAACATCGTTACATGGGCTGTATCCTGAGCATGCGCAGTGTGAGAACATCGTTACGTGGGCTGTATCCAGGGCATGAGCAGTGTGAGAACATCGTTACATGGGCTGTATCCGGAGCATGCGCAGTGTGAGAACACCGTTACATGGGCTGTATCCGGAGCATGTGCAGTGTGAGAACACCGTTACATGGGCCGTATCCGGAGCATGAGCAGTGTGAGAACATCGTTACATGGGCTGTATCCGGAGCATGCGCAGTGTGAGAACATCGTTACATGGGCTGTATCCGGAGCATGCGCAGTGTGAGAACATTGTTACATGGGTTGTATCCGGAGCATGCGCAGTGTGAGAACACCGTTACATGGGCTGTATCCGGAGCATGCGCAGTGTGAGAACACCGTTACGTGGGCTGTATCCGGAGCATGTGCAGTATGAGAACATCGTTACGTGGGCTGTATCCAGGGCATGAGCAGTGTGAGAACATCGTTACATGGGCTGTATCCGGAGCATGCGCAGTGTGAGAACACCGTTACATGGGCTGTATCCGGAGCAAGTGCAGTGTGAGAACACCGTTGCATGGGCCGTATCCGGAGCATGAGCAGTGTGAGAACATCGTTACATGGGCTGTATCCGGAGCATGCGCAGTGTGAGAACATCGTTACATGGGCTGTATCCAGGGCATGAGCAGTGTGAGAACACCGTTACATGGGCTGTATCCTGAGCATGCGCAATGTGAGAACATCGTTACTAGTGATGTGCACCGGAAATTTTTCGGGTTTTGTGTTTTGGTTTTGGGTTCGGTTCCGCGGCCGTGTTTTGGGTTCGGACGCGTTTTGGCAAAACCTCACCGAAATTTTTTTGTCGGATTCGGGTGTGTTTTGG
Source organism: Pseudophryne corroboree (assembly GCF_028390025.1). Classification (NCBI taxonomy): domain Eukaryota; kingdom Metazoa; phylum Chordata; class Amphibia; order Anura; family Myobatrachidae; genus Pseudophryne; species Pseudophryne corroboree. Next base: position 17,061,067 of record NC_086452.1, read on the forward strand.
ATTCGGGTGTTTTTTTCAAAAAACCCTAAAAACAGCTTAAATCATAGAATTTGGGGGTCATTTTGATCCCATAGTATTATTAACCTCAATAACCATAATTTCCACTCATTTTCAGTCTATTCTGAACACCTCACATCTCACAATATTATTTTTAGTCCTAAAATTTGCACCGAGGTCGCTGGATGGCTAAGCTAAGCGACCCAAGTGGCCGACACAAACACCTGGCCCATCTAGGAGTGGCACTGCAGTGTCAGACAGGATGGCCCTTCAAAAAAATTGTCCCCAAACAGCACATGATGCAAAGAAAAAAAGAGGCACAATGAGGTAGCTGTGTGACTAAGCTAAGCGACCCAAGTGGCCGACACAAACACCTGGCCCATCTAGGAGTGGCACTGCAGTGTCAGACAGGATGGCCCTTCAAAAAAATTGTCCCCAAACAGCACATGATGCAAAGAAAAAAAGAGGCGCAATGAGGTAGCTGTGTGACTAAGCTAAGCGACCCAAGTGGCCGACACAAACACCTGGCCCATCTAGGAGTGGCACTGCAGTGTCAGACAGGATGGCACTTCAAAAAAATACTCCCCAAACAGCACATGATGCAAAGAAAAAAAGAGGCGCACCAAGGTCGCTGTGTGACTAAGCTAAGCGACACAAGTGTCCGACACAAACACCTGGCCCATCTAGTGTCTAGTGTCACGCAGGATGGCCCTTCAAAAAAATACTCCCCAAACAGCAAGATGGAATTGTCCTTGGGCCCTCCCACCCACCCTTATGTCGTATAAACAGGACATGCACACTTTAACGAACCCAACATTTCAGTGACAGGGTCTGCCACACGACTGTGACTGAAATGACTGGTTGGTTTGGGCCCCCACCAAAAAAGAAGCAATCAATCTCTCCTTGCACAAACTGGCTCAACAGAGGCAAGATGTCCACCTCCTCCTCATCGTCCGATTCATCACCCCTTTCACTGTGTACATCCCCCCTCCTCACAGATTATTAATTCGTCCCCACTGGAATCCACCATCTCAGGTCCCCGTGTACTTTCTGGAGGCAATTGCTGCTGGTGAATGTCTCCACGGAGGAATTGATTATAATTCATTTTAATGAACATCATCTTCTCCACATTTTCTGGAAGTAACCTCGTACGCCGATTGCTGACAAGGTGAGCGGCTGCACTAAACATTCTTTCGGAGTACACACTGGAGGGAGGGCAACTTAAATAGAATAAAGCCAGTTTCTGCAAGGGCCTCCAAATTGCCTCTTTTTCCTGCCAGTATACGTACGGACTGTCTGACGTGCCTACTTGGATGCGGTCACTCATATAACCCTCCACCATTCTTTCAATGGTGAGAGAATCATATGCAGTGACAGTAGACGACATGTCAGTAATCGTTGGCAGGTCCTTCAGTCCGGACCAGATGTCAGCACTCGCTCCAGACTGCCCTGCATCACCGCCAGCGGGTGGGCTCGGAATTCTTAGCCTTTTCCTCGCACCCCCAGTTGCGGGAGAATGTGAAGGAGGAGCTGTTGACGGGTCACGTTCCGCTTGACTTGACAATTTTCTCACCAGCAGGTCTTTGAACCCCTGCAGACTTGTGTCTGCCGGAAAGAGAGATACAACGTAGGTTTTAAATCTAGGATCGAGCACGGTGGCCAAAATGTAGTGCTCTGATTTCAACAGATTGACCACCCGTGAATCCTGGTTAAGCGAATTAAGGGCTCCATCCACAAGTCCCACATGCCTAGCGGAATCGCTCTGTTTTAGCTCCTCCTTCAATGTCTCCAGCTTCTTCTGCAAAAGCCTGATGAGGGGAATGACCTGACTCAGGCTGGCAGTGTCTGAACTGACTTCACGTGTGGCAAGTTCAAAGGGTTGCAGAACCTTGCACAACGTTGAAATCATTCTCCACTGCGCTTGAGACAGGTGCATTCCACCTCCTTTGCCTATATCGTGGCCAGATGTATAGGCTTGAATGGCCTTTTGCTGCTCCTCCATCCTCTGAAGCATATAGAGGGTTGAATTCCACCTCGTTACCACCTCCTGCTTCAGATGATGGCAGGGCAGGTTCAGGTATTTTTGGTGGTGCTCCAGTATTCTGTACGCGGTGCCTGAACGCCGAAAGTGGCCCGCAATTCTTCAGGTCACCGACAGCATCTCTTGCATGCCCCTGTCGTTTTTTAAATAATTCTGCACCACCAAATTCAAGGTATGTGCAAAACATGGGACGTGCAGGAATTTGCCCAGATGTAATGCACGCACAATATTGCTGGCGTTGTCCGATGTCACAAATCCCCAGGAGAGTCCAATTGGGGTAAGCCATTCTGCGATGATCTTCCTCAGTTGCCGTAAGAGGTTTTCAGCTGTGTGCGTATTCTGGAAAGCGGTGATACAAAGCGTAGCCTGCCTAGAAACGATTTTGCGTTTGCGAGATGCTGCTACTGGTGCCGCCGCTGCTGTTCTTGCAGCGGGAGACAATACATCTATCCAGTGGGCTGTCACAGTCATATAGTCCTGAGTCTGCCCTGCTCCACTTGTCCACATGTCCGTGGTTAAGTGGACATTGGGTACAACTGCATTTTTTAGGACACTGGTGAGTCTTTTTCTGAGGTCTGTGTACATTTCGGTATCGCCTGCCTAGAGAAATGGAATCTAGATGGTATTTGGTACCGGGGACACAGTACCTCAATCAAGTCTATAGTTGGCTCTGAATTAACGATGGATACCGGAACCACGTTTCTCACCGCCCAGGCTGCCAAGGCCTCAGTTATCCGCTTTGCAGCAGGATGACTGCTGTGATATTTCATCTTCCTCGCAAAGGACTGTTGGACAGTTAATTGCTTACTGGAAGAAGTACAAGTGGTCTTCCAACTTCCCCTCTGGGATGACGATCGACTCCCTGCAGCAACAACAGCAGCGCCAGCAGCAGTAGGCGTTACACTCAAGGATGCATCGGAGGAATCCCAGGCAGGAGAGGACTCGTCAGACTTGCCAGTGACATGGCCTGCAGGACTATTGGCTTTCCTAGGTAAGGAGGAAATTGACACTGAGGGAGTTGGTGGTGTGGTTTGCAGGAGCTTGGTTACAAGAGGAAGGGATTTACTGGTTGTTATGCACACCAGTGCCAGCAGGAATGTACTGGTGTCTGAACGGAGAGGGATGCAAAACAAATGAACTCACAGACAGACTGGGGAATATGACATTACATACACAGAAGGTGATAGGGTAACAAAATAAACACAAAGTGAACAGAGAAGCCCAAAGGCTAAGAAACTGGGTGTCTCCCTAGTATTAGGAATGCTCAGATGGAAAGAAGCGAGATGTTGTGATTTAATACGTAGAGAACCCGAAATGCTGTTGCTAAGGGCAACAGCAAAACCCTAAAGGGTTACCAACGGGTGTGGCAGTAAACTCCTTGGTCAGAGATGGAATAATAGACACAAGGAGAGTCTCCACAATCCTAGTCTTCACTTGCAGTGCACTGGTTCAGCTTACTGCCACTAAACTGACACCTGAACACCTTGCACAGTGAGAAAGGATTTTGGCAGGCAAGTCTGAGAATACAGCCGCAAACTTGCTAGGTTCACAGAGTAGCAAAAGAACCCCAGCAGGTTAAACGACTGACTCCAGTCTTACTGCTAGGTCTGGATTGGCAGAGTGTAATACCAAATCCCAAGGCCTATTTGCAGTAAGCAACAAACAAATACAAAGTTTACACAGTACTAGCTAGCTTTCAGGAACTGACTAACCAACAAAGATTCAGCAGCATCTGCCTAACCTGAGAAGAGGGTTTATATAGCAGGTGCTGTCCACGCCCCACTCAGACCTCACAGACTGTGAGCACAAAAACCAGCACCGGATCCCCTGCCGTGCACAGAGCCTGTAACCACTGCACAGCAAAAGACCCGAACCGGAGTATCAGCTACGCTCAGGTTACTCCGCTAGCACTTGTCTCCCGGTTGCCATGACGACGTGGCAGCACAGAGCAGGAGACCCTAACAGTACCCCCCCTCTGACGAGGGGTCAAAGAACCCCTACCACCAGGTTTATCGGGGAACTGCGAGAAGAAAGAGCGTAACAGTCTGGGGGCATGAAGATCACAACTGCGCACCCACGACTGCTCCTCCGGGCCATACCCCTTCCAGTGCACCAAAAATTGCAGCCGACCCCGAACCATCTTGGAGTCAAGAATCCTTTCAACAACAAACTCCCTCTGGCCACGTATCAGAAGAGGGGAAGGTCTTCCACTGGAAGAAGGATTACTAATCGCCCGTTTTAAAAGGGAACAATGAAATGTTTTATTGATACCCAAAGAACGGGGTAGATCTAACTGAAATGCCACCGGATTGATAACCCTAGTGATCTTATAAGGACCGATGAACCGGGGGCCTAACTTATGAGATGGCTGTCTCAACTTCAAATTCTTGGTAGACAACCAGACGAAGTCTCCTAATTTGAAGCTGCAGGGTCTCTTCCGCTTATCAAAAACCCTTTTGGTCACTAATGACACAGACACAAGGGCTTTCTTCACTTTCCTCCAAATACCTCTAAGGACCGAAACCACAGAGGAACCACCAGGCGTGGAGTCCAGGGGGTAAAAAGAATTGGCCTTAGGATGATGCCCATACACACAAAGGAAGGGAGAGATACCTGTAGCAGAGTGAGCCGCGTTGTTATAGGCAAACTCCGCCATGGACAGATGAGCAACCCAGTCAGTCTTACACTTGGAGACATAACACCTGAGGAACTGCTCCAAGGACTGGTTCACCCTTTCAGTCTGCCCATTAGACTGCGGATGGTAGCCTGACGACAAGCTGACAGAAATCTGGAGATCGGAACAAAATGCCCTCCAGAATTTGGCCACAAACTGGGATCCGCGGTCAGAGACCACATCAAGTGGCAACCCGTGGAGGCGCACAACATGCAGCATAAATAATTCATACAGGCGTCTGGCCGATGGCAGCCCAACCAATGGAACGAAGTGCGCCATCTTCGAAAACCTGTCAACGACAACCGAGATGGCGGTCATCCCCGAGGATTTGGGCAAGTCCACCACAAAATCCATTGAAATGTGGGTCCATGGCTTAGATGGAATAGAGAGTGGATGTGATGGGCCAACAGGAACCCCTCTAGGAGTCTTATTTCAGGCACAGATGTCACATGCCCGAACCCACTGATCCACATCCCTAGCCACCGAGGGCCACCACACTGCCCTAGATAGCAACTCCCGAGTTCTGGCAATACCCGGGTGACCTGCCGACTTCTTGGCATGGAATTCCAGGAACACTCGCTGTCTTAACCTAGGAGGCACAAACAAAAGACCTACCGGAAGGTCTGGCGGAGCCTGCTCCTGTGCTCTAAGGACTAATGACAAGAGGTCCTGGGTAATGCCCACTTTAATACATGATGGGGACACAATGGGCAATGGCTCCTCGGTGGTCTCCTGGATTGGAGCAAAACTCCGCGAGAGCGCATCAGCCTTGATGTTTTTTGACCCAGGGCGATATGTTATCAAAAAATTAAAGCGAGCAAAAAACAAAGCCCATCGTGCCTGCCTGGCATTGAGGCGCTTCGCTGACTCTAAATATGCCAAATTCTTATGGTCGGTGAGAATTGAGACCACAAACTTAGCCCCCTCAAGCCAGTGTCTCCACTCCTCGAGTGCATCCTTAATAGCCAACAATTCCCGGTTACCCACGTCATAATTCATCTCGGCAGGCGAAAATTTACGGGAAAAGTAAGCACAGGGATGAAGGCGATTATCAGACACCCCCATCTGAGAGAGCACTGCCCCAATACCCATCTCAGAGGCATCCACCTCCACCACAAAAGGACGCTCTGGATCTGGGTGTCGCAGCACCTTGGCCGAGACAAATGCCCTTTTGAGACGGGCAAAAGCCGCTTTGGCCTCACAAGACCAGTGAGCAACATCCGCCCCTTTCTTAGTGAGTGCCACCAAGGGCGCCACTATAGACGAAAATCCAGCGATAAATCGTCTATAAAAATCTGCAAAGCCCAGAAAACGCTGAAGCGCCTTCAAACTAGTGGGCTGCACCCAATCCAGGACTGCCTGTACCTTGGAACCCTCCATTTGGCAACCTTCTGGAGAGATAATATATCCTAGAAATGCGATTTGCTGAATTTCAAATTCGCACTTCTCCAGCTTCGCCCCAAGCCGGTGGTCTCTGAGTTTCTGGAGGACTAAGCGTACATGCTTCCGATGTTCCTCCAGGGAATGGGAGAAGATTAGGATGTCATCTAAGTATACAACTAAGAATCTATCCAAATATTCCCTGAGCACATTGTTCATGAAGTCCTGGAAGACTGCCGGGGCATTACAGAGCCCAAAAGGCATCACCAAATATTCATAATGCCCTGAGTGGGTATTAAAGGCAGTCTTCCATTCATCCCCCTCTCTTATTCGGATTAGATTGTACGCACCGCGTAGGTCAATCTTAGAAAAAATGGTGGCCGTACGAAGCTGGTCAAACAAGACCGAAATGAGAGGCAGTGGGTATGAGTTTTTAATCGTGATACGGTTCAATTACCTGAAGTCGATGCAGGGTCGCAAGGAACCATCCTTTTTACCCACGAAGAAGAACCCCGACCCAACTGGAGACTGTGAAGGTCTGATAAATCCCTTAGCCAAGTTCTCCTGAATGTACTCTGCCATAGCCTGAGTCTCAGGACGTGACAGGGAGTACAACCTGCTCTTGGGAAGCTTAGCATTCGGCAACAAATTAATGGCACAGTCATAGGGGCGATGGGGAGGTAGTACCTCTGCAACTCTTTTGGAGAACACGTCCGCAAAATCTGCATAACATCCTGGCAATCCTGGCAAACTTAGCTGCGAAAGCCTGACTGGAAGGCTCAAGCAACTCCTGAAACAATCAGGACCCCAACTAAGAATCTCCCCAGAGACCCAGTCAAATTGAGGATTGTGGGCCCTTAACCAGGGTAACCCCAACACCAATGGGGCAAAAGTACAGACAGTCACATAAAAGGACAATTTTTCAGAGTGTGTGGCTCCAATAAACAAAGAAATCTGGCTAGTGCAAGAGGTAATTTTACCCTGGGATAATGGTTCCCCGTTTAACCCACAAATCTCAATTTCCGATGCCAAGGAAACTAAGGGAACAGAGTGTTTCAGGGCGAATTGGCGGTCCATAAAAACCCCGTCGGCCCCACTGTCCACAAAGGCCTCAGTCTTGACAGTTTGACCGAGGATCTTCAAGGTCACCGGAATGATAAAAGTCTTCTTGGGAAATTCTGACTTCTGGCCTGACAGGATATTTCCCATCACCCTCAGGCCCTGAAGTTTTCCGGCTTTTCTGGGCATGATACTACCACATGACCTTATTCCCACAGTACAAACATAACCCCTGCTGTCTCCTCCGCGTCTTCTCACGCGAGGAGAGGCGGGTAGCCCCAATCTGCATAGGCTCCTCGGAAAATTCCTCAGAGTCTGAGGTTCCCTTGGGAAAGAAGGAAACCTTGGTCTCCCTTTCAAGCCTGCGCTCTCTCAGCCGTCTATCCACCCGAATGGATAACTGCATGAGCTGATCAAAGCTATCAGGCAAGGGATATTGTACCAGTTGGTCTTTTAACTGGTTAGAAAGACCTCTTCGGTACTGGTGTCTCAGGGCTGGGTCATTCCACTGGGTATCATGGGCCAACCTCCGAAACTCCGTACAATAAACCTCAACTGGCCTTCGCCCTTGCTTAAGGATCGAAATCTGAGCCTCGGCTGAGGCCGTCTTGTCAGGGTCATCATACAACATGCCCAGTGCCGTAAAAAAAGCATCAACACTTTTAAGCGACAGTCAGGCTGCAACCCATATGCCCAGACCTGTGGGTCTCCTTGTAGCAAGGAAATCACTATGCCCACCCGCTGAATCTCCGACCCAGAAGACTGAGGCCTAAGCTGGAAATATAGCTTGCAGCTCTCCTTGAAACAAAAGAACTGCGAGCGATCTCCAGAAAAACGATCCGGGAGATTTACTTTCGGCTCCTTAACCCCTGAAGGTACTGCTGCTGCGGGAGCTTCGCCAGCGGCCTGCGAGGTGTGCATTTTAATGGACAAATCATTAAATTGTCGAGTCAGGACCTGCACCTGATCGACCACCTGTTGCAAAGTATTTTGAGGGGTATGCTCCATATTCCCACAAAATTTCAACAGGAGTATTAGGCTGCTGAATATGTTATGCACACCAGTGCCAGCAGGAATGTACTGGTGTCTGAACGGAGAGGGATGCAAAACAAATGAACTCACAGACAGACTGGGGAATATGACATTACATACACAGAAGGTGATAGGGTAACAAAATAAACACAAAGTGAACAGAGAAGCCCAAAGGCTAAGAAACTGGGTGTCTCCCTAGTATTAGGAATGCTCAGATGGAAAGAAGCGAGATGTTGTGATTTAATACGTAGAGAACCCGAAATGCTGTTGCTAAGAGCAACAGCAAAACCCTAAAGGGTTACCAACGGGTGTGGCAGTAAACTACTTGGTCAGAGATGGAATAATAGACACAAGGAGAGTCTCCACAATCCTAGTCTTCACTTGCAGTGCACTGGTTCAGCTTACTGCCACTAAACTGACACCTGAACACCTTGCACAGTGAGAAAGGATTTTGGCAGGCAAGTCTGAGAATACAGCCGCAAACTTGCTAGGTTCACAGAGTAGCAAAAGAACCCCAGCAGGTTAAACGACTGACTCCAGTCTTACTGCTAGGTCTGGATTGGCAGAGTGTAATACCAAATCCCAAGGCCTATTTGCAGTAAGCAACAAACAAATACAATGTTTACACAGTACTAGCTAGCTTTCAGGAACTGACTAACCAACAAAGATTCAGCAGCATCTGCCTAACCTGAGAAGAGGGTTTATATAGCAGGTGCTGTCCACGCCCCACTCAGACCTCACAGACTGTGAGCACAAAAACCAGCACCGGATCCCCTGCCGTGCACAGAGCCTGTAACCACTGCACAGCAAAAGACCCGAACCAGAGTATCAGCTACGCTCAGGTAACTCCGCTAGCACTTGTCTCCCGGTTGCCATGACGACGTGGAGGCACAGAGCAGGAGACCCTAACACTGGTCAGTGGACTGCTTCCGCTGTCGCCCAAAGTTTTTGAACTTGTCACTGACTTATGATGAATGCGCTGCAGGTGACATATAAGGGAGGATGTTCCGAGGTGGTTAACGTCCTTACCCCTACTTATTACAGCTTGACAAAGGCAACACACGGCTTGACACCTGTTGTCCGCATTTGTGTTGAAATAATTCCACACCGAAGAGCTGATTTTTTTTGTATTTTGACCAGGCATGTCAATGGCCATATTCCTCCCACGGACAACAGGCGTCTCCCCGGGTGCCTGACTTAAACAAACCACCTCACCATCAGAATCCTCCTTGTCAATTTCCTCTCCAGCGCCAGCAACACCCATATCCTCATCCTGGTGTACTTCAACACTGACATCTTCAATTTGACTATCAGGAACTGGACTGCGGGTGCTCCTTCCAGCACTTGCAGGGGGCGTGCAAATGGTGGAAGGCGCAAGTTCTTCCCGTCCAGTGTTGGGAAGGTCAGGCATCGCAACCGACACAATTGGACTCTCCTTGGGGATTTGTGATTTCGAAGAACGCACAGTTCTTTGCTGTGCTTTTGCCAGCTTAAGTCTTTTCTTTTTTCTAACGAGAGGATGAGTGCTTCCATCCTCATGTGAAGCTGAACCACTAGCCATGAACATAGGCCAGGGCCTCAGCCGTTCCTTGCCACTCCGTGTCGTAAATGGCATATAGGCAAGTTTACGCTTCTCCTCAGACGCTTTTAATTTTGATTTTTGGGTCATTTTACTGATCTTTTGTGTTTTGGATTTTACATGCTCTGTACTATGACATTGGGCATCGGCCTTGGCAGACGCCGTTGATGGCATTTCATCGTCTCGGCCATGACTAGTGGCAGCAGCTTCAGCACGAGGTGGAAGTGGATCTTGATCTTTCCCTATTTTTTTAACCTCCACATTTTTGTTCTCCATATTTTAATGCGCACAACTAAAAGGCACCACAGGTATACAATGTAGATGGATGGAAAGTATACTTACTATTATTAATGGATGACGAGTGACTGACGACACAGAGGTAGGTACAGCAGTGGCCTACCGTACTGCTATATACAGTATAATGGACCTGGTGGACACTGTCAGCAGACTGCTAAACTAGTACTACTAGTATAAAAAAAAAAGCCACCACAGGTATACAATGTAGATGGATGGTAGTATACTTATGGATGACGAGTGACGACACAGAGGTAGGTACAGCAGTGGCCTACCGTACTGCTATATACAGTATAATAAATGGACCTGGTGGATACTGTCCGCAAACTGCTAAACTAGTATAAAGAAAAAAAGCCACCACAGGTATACAATGTAGATGGATGGATAGTATACTTATGGACGACGAGTGACGACACAGAGGTAGGTACAGCAGTGGCCTACCGTACTGCTATATACAGTATAATGGACATGGTGGACACTGTCAGCAGACTGCTAAACTAGTACTACTAGTATAAAGAAAAAAAGCCACCACAGGTATACAATGTAGATGGATGGATAGTATACTTATGGACGACGAGTGACTACACAGAGGTAGGTACAGCAGTGGCCTACCGTACTGCTATATACAGTATAATGGACCTGGTGGACACTGTCAGCAGACTGCTAAACTAGTACTACTAGTATAAAAAAAAAAGCCACCACAGGTATACAATGTAGATGGATGGTAGTATACTTATGGACGACGAGTGACGACACAGAGGTAGGTACAGCAGTGGCCTACCGTACTGCTATATACAGTATAATGGACCTGGTGGACACTGTCAGCAGACTGCTAAACTAGTACTACTAGTATAAAAAAAAGCCACCACAGGTATACAATGTAGATGGATGGATAGTATACTTATGGACGACGAGTGACGACAGAGGTAGGTACAGCAGTGGCCTACCGTACTGCTATATACAGTATAATGGACCTGGTGGACACTGTCAGCAGACTGCTAAACTAGTACTACTAGTATAAAGAAAAAAAGCCACCACAGGTATACAATGTAGATGGATGGATAGTATACTTATGGACGACGAGTGACGACAAAGAGGTAGGTACAGCAATGGCCTACCGTACTGCTATATACAGTATAATGGACCTGGTGGACACTGTCAGCAGACTGCTAAACTAGTACTACTAGTATAAAAAAAAAGCCACCACAGGTATACAATGTAGATGGATGGTAGTATACTTATGGACGACGAGTGACAACACAGAGGTAGGTACAGCAGTGGCCTACCGTACTGCTATATACAGTATAATGGACCTGGTGGACACTGTCAGCAGACTGCTAAACTAGTACTACTAGTATAAAAAAAAAAGCCACCACAGGTATACAATGTAGATGGATGGTAGTATACTTATGGACGACGAGTGACGACACAGAGGTAGGTACAGCAGTGGCCTACCGTACTGCTATATACAGTATAATGGACCTGGTGGACACTGTCAGCAGACTGCTAAACTAGTACTACTAGTATAAAAAAAAAGCCACCACAGATATACAATGTAGATGGATGGATAGTATACTTATGGACGACAAGTGACGACACAGAGGTAGGTACAGCAGTGGCCTACCGTACTTCTATATACAGCATAATGGACCTGGTGGACACTGTCAGCAGACTGCTAAACTAGTACTACTAGTATAAAGAAAAAAAGCCACCACAGGTATACAATGTAGATGGATGGATAGTATACTTATGGACGACGAGTGACGACACAGAGGTAGGTACAGCAGTGGCCTACCGTACTGCTATATACAGTATAATAAATGGACCTGGTGGATACTGTCAGCAAACTGCTAAACTAGTATAAAGAAAAAAAGCCACCACAGGTATACAATGTAGATGGATGGATAGTACACTTATTATTATTAATGGATGACGAGTGACTGACGACACAGAGGTAGGTACAGCAGTGGCCTACCGTACTGCTATATACAGTATATTGGACCTGGTGGACACTGTCAGCAGTCTGCTAAACTAGTATAAAAAAAAGCCACCAGGACTTCCGGTTCCGGCTTGATGCTGTGAGGTGTGCTCCCAGCATCGCTCCGTGCATCGGGACACCATATAGCTTTTAAAAGCCGTTTTCACGGCTTTCTACAGAGACCTCCTCGCTACACTATCAGTGGCCGCCACAGTATGGATAAATACCTGGCCTCCGGGGCCGCACCGAAGCCCTCTGCTCTCCCGCAGACGACCAAACAGGAGAAGAAACGTGCCAACCCCAATATGGCGCCGAGTAACAGCACCCCGCCGGCGTCTCCCGCGGCTAAGAAAACGGCCACTGAACTGTTCCAGAAGGACCCTCCTCAGGTCAGTCACACATCAGACGCCCCTATCACACACTCTGATCTGGCAGCCGCAATCACAAGCACCATGGGCCCCTTGTTATCTAAAGCTGTGGCTGACATTACACAGCAGCTGCAGCACCTCACTCACAAGGTGTCTGTACATGACAATCAGATTGGGGTCTTAAGCCATGATATGGCGTCAACCCAGTGCTCCATTCTCCGCTTACAAAAAGAAAATCATCAGTTATGGAACCGTCTAGAGGACGCGGAAAATCGCTCGCGACGGAACAATATTAGATTAGTTGGTCTGCCCGAGTCTATTAAAGGAGCTGAGTTAGTTGCATTCGTGCAGACCACCCTGCCGTCCCTTTTAGATATCTCTGACACCTGCAAGGATCTCGTAATCGAGAGGGTACATAGAGTGGGCCCCCCCCCCACGCACCCCCGACAGTCGCCCGCGGGTCACATTATTTCGCTGCCTTAACTATCTGCACAAGACGGCTTTCTGGACAGCCTCCCGAAAACAAAGATCCGTGATGTGGGAAAACTCACGTTTGTTTATATTCCAGGATTTCTCTGCTGAGCTGACCAGGGCTAGAAAAGCTTTTAATCCAGTGTGCTCTAAATTAGTTCAGGACAAACGCAAATTCTCATTGATGTACCCTGCAAAGCTCAGAATTTACGGGGGAGATAAACCAATGGATTTCACCTCTCCTGATGATGCCATGGCCTATCTTCATGATGAAGCCTCAGGAATTCAAGAGGACATCTCAGACGCTCCTCCCCTAACTCCTTCTACATAAATCTACTTTCCCTGACGAAGTTTATGATAGATGGTCGATTTGAGATTCCCCGACTGTATAACTCACTGCAGGACAGATTTTCCACTGCGATGTGACAAGCGCTAGATGCCCACGACGCAATCCTACTGTCACATTTTCTTGTATCGCAGGACTATATATGGAAGGGATCTGTCTGCCTTAATGATAATATAACCTATCTGCATTTTGCCCCTATTATAGTTGGCTGCTGCTTTATGTTTATACACACAAGCCTGACATAAATGTCCTTTTACAATTTTGATGTTATGGCTACGGCCCTTTAACTATTGGTCTCTATTCATATAACTATTGATACATGGTGGTGTTGCCGGCAGGAGCACTATGTCGACACTCCACAGTACTAGTGTTTAATGTTATTAACAATTTGTTTACCGGATTTCGGTCTGTATTATACAGACATCATTCATTGCCTGTCTTGGTCTACCTTTATTTTGATTTGTTTTACCTATGTCCCTCCCCCTCCTCTCCCCACTCCATGTAGATATGCATGTACTAGTTTTTCGCTTACTGATTGCTCTCAACTACTCATTATTACTAAGTTTTATATCCTAAATGACTGAAATCACAATAGGTTCCCTTAATGTTGGGGGGATAAACTCTCCACAGAAGAGACGTAAAATCCTTCACTATTTGAACAAACAAAATATAGATATTATCTTCCTACAAGAATCACATCTCACCCATATAGAAACGCTTAAACTTCAAATGCTTCAGTGGTCCCTGATTGCGGACGCACCATTTACCTCCAAAGCACGTGGAGTAGTCATACTTGCTAAACGCAATATACCAGTCGTGGTAACACGAATTGATGCAGACCCTGATGGTAGATTTCTCCTTGTCGAACTCACTTTATATAATATCCCATACACCCTTTGCAATGTATACGCACCCAACGCTTATAGCAAAGCATTTTTCCAACAGTTGATTTCTAAACTCGTTCCTCATGCTCATAATAACCTGGTAATGTGTGGGGATTTCAACTTGATCACATCTCCTAATTTAGACCGCTCATACTCCTCTGGAACCCCTCCTCACCCCCCAAAATAGGTATCTCGCACCTATGTTCGTCTCTAACTTTAGTAGATATTTGGAGAGCCCTACACCCTACGGAAAAAAATTATACTTGCCTTTCTGCTGCACACGGTACTCTGTCACGTATTGATTATACTTTTATTTCCCACCAATTATTCCCAAACGTCACGGACTCGGATATTGAATCAATAGCGATTTCTGACCATGCCTTGATTTGATTCTCATTACTCATAAGACCTGCATTCAGAACACCCCCCCAATGGAGATTCCCATCTCACTTGATGACGTCCTCCAAATTTGGTGATATGTTGGATGCTGCCTGGGATAATTACTCTCATAATAATGAGTCACACGCAAATTCTGACCCGTCCCTCTTTTGGTTGGCATCTAAGGCGGTTTTACGCGGGGAAATTCTCTCTTATACCTCAGCACTTAAAAGAAAATATGCACAGTCCTATATATCTGCTCAACAAGCCCTTACAAATGCATACCAATCCTATACTCTGACTCCATCCCCTGCTAACAAACATGTTTATCTCACACAAAAATTACACTTCAATGAACTATTAACATCTATGGGCGATAAATACAAATTTAAAATTGACTATAAATTCCACAAATTTGGCAATAAAACGGGCAAAATGCTCACGAATCTCTTAAAAGGTACTTTTACTCCCATGACAGTACACCCGCTATTGACAGCTGAAGGAACATTTACCACAGACCCTCAACAAATATCAGATATAATGAAAGTATACTATGAAAAACTGTATTCTCCCCATCCTACCTTGACCTCATCTCCTTTCACCACTCAGTCCCTATCTTCGGCTTGGGAATTCCCGGTCCTCCCACAATTTTCAACAGATGATTTTCCATCTTTGATGTCCCCGATTACTTGTGAAGAAGTTCAACAGGTGATTTCTAAATTAAAACCCTCCAAGGCCCCTGGTCCCGATGGATTGTCAGGAGAATTTTATAAACACCTAGCTCCAAGAATAGCCACATATCTGACTGCCTTCTACAATCATATAATAACCACTAATACGATTCCCCTTCATTTTAATTCGGCCATCATCAAGGTACTCCCAAAACAAGGTAAAGACCTTTCTAACCCTGCATCATACCGTCCCATTTCCCTCCTAAATTTAGATTACAAAATTTTAACAAAAATTCTGGCCGACAGATTGAAGTTCTCTCTACCACATGTCATACATCCTGATCAAACAGGTTTCATTTGTGGACGTCACTCTGTCCGGAATGTTAGACGGGTGTTGGCTACAATTCAACATTTGTTGGTTACTGACACTCGAGATTCCCCTCACAATGTAGTTTTAACTTTAGATGCAGAAAAGGCCTTTGACCTTATAACATGGCCTCATCTATTTTTGACTCTAGAGAAATTTGGTTACCCTACCTCATTTATTTTGCTACTAAAAACCTTATATACCTCCCCTAAATCCCAACTCATATGTAATGGTTACTCTTCTACTCCGTTCACCATACATAAAGGCACAAGGCAGGGGTGTCCACTCTCTCCCTTGCTGTTTGCGCTGGCAATTGAACCCCTTGTGGTTTCTATCCGCAACTCTTCACTGATTGAAGGCGTTCGAATTGGTGATGTTGTTTTAAAGACGGCTCTTTTCGCCGACGATATGTTACTATTTCTGTCCCGACCTGAAACTACAATCCCCAACGTAATGTCTCTGATACATTCTTTTGGGAGTGTGGCGGGCTTCAGAATTAACATTGCCAAGTCTGAACTACTTACTTTATCTAGTCCCCGATTGACCAACCCTCCTTCTTCCTTAACGCAATCCCATTTTACTACAGTTGACAGTATTAAATATCTGGGTGTCCACATTCCCTCTGACCTCTCTTCCTTATATAAACTGAATTTTTCCCCAATCCTAACGAAGATATCGACCCTATATGAGTCCTGGATGAATCTTCCCCTTTCCCTCCTTGGCCGTCTAGCAATTGTTAAAAGTATTATTTTTCCGAAAATTTTCTATGCCCTGCAAATGCTCCCCATTGGACTCTCCAAATCAGATTTCTCCAAATTTGATAGTCTTACTTCCCGCTTCTTATGGAAGCAAAAACGCTCTAGAATTGCTCTAGACAAACTTCAATCTTCCCGCTCCAAAGGAGGAATGAATGCTCCCAATCTTCATAGATACTTCCTCTCTGTTCAATTCAGGGTTATTAATGATTGGTTATTGAATTCTTCCACTTACACCGACCTAGCATTAGATTGCGCCATCTTCTCTCCATTTGCTCCTAGTGCCTTACTTCACTCTAAACAAGGAGACATCCCACCCACCATCCTACAGAACATAATGTTTCACGATGTTTATTTGGCATGGAAGTCCATTAACAAAAAATTACTCAGAAACCACCTCTCATCTCCCTATGTCCCACTATGGGGAAATCCCTCATTCCCTCCCTCGCTGACAAATGCTGAGTATCTGAATTGGAAACAGAAAGGTCTATTTTTAACTTCACAAATCTTTGACCCAGGAGGCCTCCTGCTTCCCTATTCAGAACTGAAACTTACATATCAACTTTCTGACCGGAACTTCTTTATGTATTTACAATCTAGACACTATGCAATGTCCCTGACTCCCTCCACGCGCTTTGTTCTTTCCACGGATCCTCTAAACAGTTTATTTAAGGCACTAAATTCTAGGCCTTACCATATTAGAATGCTTTATTCTCTTCTTTCCCCTAATTCTACCTCATTGGCATGGTCTAAGCTTTTGAAAGCATGGCAATCTGATATAGGGACAATACACACTTCCGATGATATTGTTATTCATTTCGAAACCACACTGAAGCATTTGAAATCCTCATATTTACAAGAAGTACATTTAAAAACTCTACACAGAGCATATGTTTCTCCATTTCAGAGGGCCCGCATGTTCCCTGAAAATGATGGCTCCTGTCTGAAATGCTGTGCCTCTAAGGCAGATTTCTTCCATTGTATGTGGTCTTGTGGGAAGATTAAACGCTTTTGG
This sequence comes from Pseudophryne corroboree, assembly GCF_028390025.1. NCBI lineage: Eukaryota > Metazoa > Chordata > Amphibia > Anura > Myobatrachidae > Pseudophryne > Pseudophryne corroboree. Next base: position 17,078,356 of record NC_086452.1, read on the forward strand.
TGCAAATTAATTAATTACATAAACTCTCTGTTCAATCTCCACCTTCTTCCAAATCCCTCTGCTTGTCTTTTAGCTGATTTTAGGGGTTGGGCCCTGGGTACTCGTAAATTATTCATTTTGCCTTTACTATCGATTATAGTCACAGTAGCCAAGAAGATCATCTTAGTTCATTGGATATCCAAGTCTACTCCATCCATATTGGAAGTCAGACAAAAATTGCTTCAATTAATGTATTTTGATAGGAGGGATACCTTCCCAGATTTAAATAAGAATGTAGAGAAATTTCATTCGAAATGGGAATCTTTTATCTCTTCTTTGGATCTCCCCACTCAAAATACCATTATGGCGATTTTCGAAAACACAGAATGGCAACTCCTACGTAACCTCACTTAGATACAGCCACGTGACCTAATCCTTCAATCCTCTGACGGAGGCTACCCAATATGATAATATGTTTTGTATCGATCTAGGTTCAGGTCTAACAGAGAGCTTTCTTAAAGATATCTACCTGATGTCGTGAATATCTACTCCCCCTATCCCCCTTCCAACCCCTCCCCATATCCTGGTTTGTAGTTTTACTCTGGTAATATTTTATCTGTTACTAGCTCTTACTCTTATTTTACCTTATTTATTTTAATTTATTTTTGTTTTATTTCTAAATGTGTTTTTTGGGCTGGGAACAGCGATGTGGGCTTTTTATAATTAAGCTCAGTTAGACATGGTTACTTACAAAGGTATATGTTTCCAGACTTATTACACGTTCATTAGCTTTACTACGGATGAAGGGTTCATTCTGGTCAAATATCCCTTCCACATAGGAAAAGTTCTACCATATATTGATGGTTATGCTTAGTTACTATATTTCCTCTTTCTTTTGCCTTTGACTCCCTTAGGTGGGAACTACATTTTTCCCCGTCAAAACTGATATATTGATATATTGTTATACCTATTTACTTGTAATGTCTTCATCGGTGTACCCTTTGTACTTGTATACGCTGTCATGCCAATTTCTTAAAATAATAAAGAAATCGTTGTTTAAAAAAAAAAAAAAAAAGCCACCACAGGAGTGTTTTTCAGGCAGACAAACGTATACTGGTGGTCACTGTCAGCAAAACTGTGCACTGTACTCCTGCTATAGCTGCTCCCCAGTCCCCACAATTAAGCAGTGTGAGCACTAAGCACAGATATATCATGCAGCACACTGAGCACAGATATGGTATGGAGCGTTTTTTTCAGGCAGAGAACGGATAAAAAAAAACTGGTGGTCACTATCAGCAAAACTCTGCACTCTACTCCGAGTCCTAACAGCTGCTCCCCAATCCTCCCCACAATTAGTAATAAAACAAGCAATCAACTGTCTCTTCTACAATTATAAATGGAGAGGACGCCAGCCATGTCCTCTCCCTATCAATCTCAATGCACGTGTGAAAATGGCGGCGACGCGCGGCTGCTTATATAGAAACCGAATCTTGCGAGAATCCGACAGCGGGATGAAGACGTTCGGGCGCGCTCGGGTTAGCCGAGCAAGGCGGGAGGATCCGAGTCTGCTCGGACCCGTGTAAAAAAAGGTAAAGCTCGGGTGGGTTCGGTTTCACGGAAACCGAACCGCTCATCACTAATCGTTACATGGGCTGTATCCTGAGCATGCGCAGTGTGAGAACACCGTTACATGGGCTGTATCCGGAGCATGCGCAGTGTGAGAACACCGTTACATGGGCTGTATCCGGAGCATGCGCAGTGTGAGAACACCGTTACATGGGCTGTATCCTGAGCATGCGCAGTGTGAGAACACCGTTACATGGGCTGTATCCTGAGCATGCGCAGTGTGAGAACACCGTTACATGGGCTGTATCCGGAGCATGTGCAGTGTGAGAACACCGTTACATGGGCTGTATCCGGAGCATGTGCAGTGTGAGAACACCGTTACATGGGCTGTATCCGGAGCATGCGCAGTGTGAGAACAGCGTTACATGTGCTGTATCCTGAGCATGCGCAGTGTGAGAACATCGTTACATGGGCTGTATCCTGAGCATGCGCAGTGTGAGAACATCGTTACATGGGCTGTATCCGGAGCATGCGCAGTGTGAGAACACCGTTACATGGTCTGTATCCGGAGCATGCGCAGTGTGAGAACATTGTTACATGGGCTGTATCCGGAGCATGCGCAGTGTGAGAACACCGTTACATGGGCTGTATCCGGAGCATGAGCAGTGTGAGAACATTGTTACATGGGCTGTATCCGGAGCATGAGCAGTGTGAGAACACCGTTACATGGGCTGTATCCTGAGCATGCGCAGTGTGAGAACATCGTTACATGGGCTGTATTCGGAGCATGCGCAGTGTGAGAACATTGTTACATGGGCTGTATCCGGAGCATGCGCAGTGTGAGAACATCGTTACATGGGCTGTGTCCGGAGCATGCGCAGTGTGAGAACATCGTTACATGGGCTGTATCCGGAGCATGCGCAGTGTGAGAACATTGTTACATGGGCTGTATCCGGAGCATGCGCAGTGTGAGAACATCGTTACATGGGCTGTATTCGGAGCATGCGCAGTGTGAGAACATCGTTACATGGGCTGTATCCGGAGCATGCGCAGTGTGAGAACATTGTTACATGGGCCGTATCCGGAGCATGCGCAGTGTGAGAACATCGTTACATGGGCTGTATTCGGAGCATGCGCAGTGTGAGAACATCGTTACATGGGCTGTATCCGGAGCAAGTGCAGTGTGAGAACATTGTTACATGGGCTGTATCCGGAGCATGCGCAGTGTGAGAACATCGTTACATGGGCTGTATTCGGAGCATGCGCAGTGTGAGAACATCGTTACATGGGCTGTATTCGGAGCATGCGCAGTGTGAGAACACCGTTACATGGGCTGTATCCGGAGCATGCGCAGTGTGAGAACATTGTTACATGGGCTGTATCCGGAGCATGCGCAGTGTGAGAACATCGTTACATGGGCTGTGTCCGGAGCATGCGCAGTGTGAGAACATCGTTACATGGGCTGTATCCGGAGCATGCGCAGTGTGAGAACATTGTTACATGGGCTGTATCCGGAGCATGCGCAGTGTGAGAACATCGTTACATGGGCTGTATCCGGAGCATGCGCAGTGTGAGAACATTGTTACATGGGCTGTGTCCGGAGCATGCGCAGTGTGAGAACATCGTTACATGGGCTGTATCCGGAGCATGCGCAGTGTGAGAACATCGTTACATGGGCTGTATCCTGAGCATGCGCAGTGTGAGAACATCGTTACATGGGCTGTATCCTGAGCATGCGCAGTGTGAGAACATCGTTACATGGGCTGTATCCGGAGCATGTGCAGTGTGATATCATCGTTACATGGGCTGTATCCGGAGCATGCGCAGTGTGAGAACATCGTTACATGGGCTGTATCCTGAGCATGCGCAGTGTGAGAACATCGTTACATGGGCTGTATCCTGAGCATGCGCAGTGTGAGAACACCGTTACATGGACTGTATCCGGAGCATGCGCAGTGTGAGAACACCGTTACATGGTCTGTATCCGGAGCATGAGCAGTGTGAGAACATTGTTACATGGGCTGTGTCCGGAGCATGCGCAGTGTGAGAACACCGTTACATGGGCTGTATCCTGAGCATGCGCAGTGTGAGAACATCGTTACATGGGCTGTATCCGGAGCATGAGCAGTGTGAGAACATCGTTACATGGGCTGTATCCGGAACATGCGCAGTGTGAGAACATCGTTACATGGGCTGTATCCTGAGCATGCGCAGTGTGAGAACATCGTTACATGGGCTGTATCCTGAGCATGAGCAGTGTGAGAACACCGTTACATGGGCTGTATCCGGAGCATGTGCAGTGTGAGAACACCGTTACATGGGCTGTATCCGGAGCATGTGCAGTGTGAGAACATCGTTACATGGGCTGTATCCTGAGCATGCGCAGTGTGAGAACACCGTTACATGGGCTGTATCCGGAGCATGTGCAGTGTGAGAACATCGTTACATGGGCTGTATCCGGAGCATGCGCAGTGTGAGAACACCGTTACATGGGCTGTATCCGGAGCATGCGCAGTGTGAGAACACCGTTACATGGGCTGTATCCGGAGCATGCGCAGTGTGAGAACACCGTTACATGGGCTGTATCCGGAGCATGCGCAGTGTGAGAACACCGTTACATGGGCTGTATCCGGAGCATGCGCAGTGTGAGAACACCGTTACATGGGCTGTATTCGGAGCATGCGCAGTGTGAGAACACTGTCACATGGGCTGTGTCCTGAGCATGCGCAGTGTGAGAACATCGTTACATGGGCTGTATCCGGAGCATGCGCAGTGTGAGAACACCGTTACATGGGCTGTATCCGGAGCATGTGCAGTGTGAGAACATTGTTACATGGGCTGTATCCGGAGCATGCGCAGTGTGAGAACATTGTTACATGGGCTGTATCCGGAGCATGCGCAGTGTGAGAACATCGTTACATGGGCTGTATCCGGAGCATGCGCAGTGTGATATCATCGTTACATGGGCTGTATCCGGAGCATGCGCAGTGTGAGAACATCGTTACATGGGCTGTATCCTGAGCATGCGCAGTGTGAGAACACCGTTACATGGACTGTATCCGGAGCATGCGCAGTGTGAGAACACCGTTACATGGTCTGTATCCGGAGCATGCGCAGTGTGAGAACATTGTTACATGGGCTGTATCCGGAGCATGCGCAGTGTGAGAACATCGTTACATGGGCTGTATCCGGAGCATGCGCAGTGTGAGAACATTGTTACATGGGCTGTATCCGGAGCATGCGCAGTGTGAGAACACCGTTACATGGTCTGTATCCGGAGCATGCGCAGTGTGAGAACATCGTTACATGGGCTGTATCCGGAACATGCGCAGTGTGAGAACATCGTTACATGGGCTTTATCCTGAGCATGCGCAGTGTGAGAACACCGTTACATGGGCTGTATCCGGAGCATGCGCAGTGTGAGAACATCGTTACATGGGCTGTATCCGGAGCATGCGCAGTGTGAGAACATCGTTACATGGGCTGTATCCGGAGCATGCGCAGTGTGAGAACATCGTTACATGGGCTGTATCCGGAGCATGCGCAGTGTGAGAACATCGTTACATGGGCTGTATCCGGAGCATGCGCAGTGTGAGAACATCGTTACATGGGATGTAGAAAGGCTGTTAGAAGGACTGCCGCGCCCCCGAGAGCTGCAGTGGTGATATCTACAGGGAGTCACTCAACTCCCTAGCACATGGATAATATACACAAAAAATTAAGAGATCACGTCTGCGCTCGTCGAGATAAAAAATGATGAAGGTGAAGTTAAATGTACACAGTATCTAAAAGATAGTTTTTAAATGTGTCACGTGATGTCATAAAAACGTGTGGACCTTTTTTTCTGTGATTTGGGTAAATCACTGTTCTTGGTCACGTCCACTACGGGGTATATTTCTCCTTAGAGGTGTCCCAAATCGTTGTTCTCCGGGTTTTCTCCTGTATATGTGTCCGAGGTATCGGGATAGTTCTTATCCTCAATAATTGGAGACAAAGAGACAGGAAAAAAAGGCCGCTGATAGTATAGTAGACATATTGAAAAGGTGGAGGTGTCTTAGTATGAAATCTTTAACAAGATAGTGACTGCTGATTGCGTACCAGTACTCACGTGAAAGACGTGATGTACCCCTCGCGTAAAGGTATCTTTAGTGTTCTTATGGTTTTCTCCTCCTTCTCCAGACAGGATCCCTTATGGTTCTTGTCCTCGGGAGTGGAAAAGGAACAGTTGATAGTGTAGTGAGTTGGAGTGTATAAATGCTAGAAGGCAATTCACTCTTCTAAATTCAAGATTTACAATGGGGGAGTGCGTACCGTACTCACATCCATAATGGGGTGTGAAAAACACATAAAGGTATCTTTAGCTTGATATGTTGTCGTACACGGTCACACTCACGCAAGTTAGGTGGATAAGAGAAAAATTGGGCGTACCCGACTCACACTGCACAATGAGAGCACTTGTGTATAAAGGTATCTTTAAATGGTCCTGCAGGTTCTAGATGCTCCTTATTCTAGGGTCCGTTCCTCTCGTATAATACATGAAGGGAAACGAAGCATAGTGTCATGGGGTGACACGTAAAAATGATTTATTGTACAAAAAAAATTTTTTTTTTTTAAACAATATAAAACAGCCAATGGATTCCAGGTAAGAGAGGGGGGTATACACGAGTGAAAAGATGTAAATATCCGGATTGTTCTCACCTTAGTAGATACCGTCCCAAATCAGTCCCTGGTGGTCCTGGCCCTCACACCAACGCGTTTCGACTGAAGAAGTCTTTTTCAAGGTGAGTACTGAGGGCACTGGTACCATTATTTATACCCCCTAACAGGAAGTCATGTGGTGGGGGTGTGGTTCCCAAATAACCAAATGCATTATAATATACTTAAAAATACAATAGATTCTAAGATACATGATGGGGAAACACTTTAAATAGTAAAAAATTGTTAAAGCAGCATAAAATTGATATTTGTACAGAAAGAAATGAGTTTAAAAGATATCGTCGCGTCACTTCCGGTATTTGGAACGCATGTGGTTCCGGAAGTGACGTAATTGAGGTGTCCTGGGTGGTAGAGTGTTATATTTAAAAGTGGAAGAACTATAGTAAGGAGGGACGTTTAAAATTGGACGCTGGGTAGTACTGGAATCATTCCCAGCGTCCTGAAGTGCTGCGCTGCTGATTGCGGCGGATTGCGGTGGTGGAACGCATGAACCGGAAGTGACGGTCGTGCGTTCCACCGACGGGTGGACGTACACTTCCGGTTGGCGTTTGCTGAAAAATTAAGTGGTGGAGCGCATGCACCGGAAGTCACGGTCATGCGTTCCATCTGGGGCAGGAAGGTGCAGGGAGAGGTGCGTTCCACATATTAAAGATGGAACGCATGCGAACCCGGAAGTGACGGGCGGTGCTGCAGACGTTTTGCTAAGGAAGAGGAGTACAATCCATTAAATTAGGTTGCAGATATATAGCAAGAATTAGATGATACAAAACAGTATAAAACAAGATTATTGTGCAAATGGGTCTATTAAAAGTATGTCTCCTTCAATGAGGATGTAATTTATGAAACATTAAATTTATAAATTGATGAAGTCCTAAAAATGAGGGTAAAGGCGCATGAACTAATATGATAATAACCATGGGGCTGAGATATTATAGGTATGCCGCCTTAACTCCATCCGAGAATGAAAGTGGGGTACAATGAGTTCCCTGATAATATGGATGGCGGAAGGTGTAGAGTTGGATCAGATGGTGAAATTTGATGGTTTAAGGGGTGGTCCCGGGTACTTAAAGAAACCATTTGGTCTCAAATTCCAGGTTGAGGCCTTTAGGTTTCAAGGTACCTAGATTGAAGATGCTCCGCATTTCAGTTTGGGCAAGTCTTTCTTCTGTATTTCCCTTTCTCCAGTTTCCTGCCACTGCTTGAATGCCACAGAACAATGTTATCTCTGATGGTTTACAGTCATGTTCCTCTTTAAAATGGGCCGAGATTCCGTGGGTGGGGAGGCCCTTCTTGATGTTCCTCAGGTGCTCGCTCATTCTTTCCCTCAATTTTCTGGTCGTTCTTCCTACGTACTGTTTGTTGCACTTGCATTGTACTAGGTATACGACATTTTTGCTGTCGCACGTAATAAATTCTTTAATGTCGTATTTTTTCTGGTTGCTGGTAGACATGTAGCTCTTCCTTAGCAAAACGTCTGCAGCACCGCCCGTCACTTCCGGGTTCGCATGCGTTCCATCTTTAATATGTGGAACGCACCTCTCCCTGCACCTTCCTGCCCCAGATGGAACGCATGACCGTGACTTCCGGTGCATGCGCTCCACCACTTAATTTTTCAGCAAGCGCAAACGCCAACCGGAAGTGTACGTCCACCCGTCGGTGGAACGCACGACCGTCACTTCCGGTTCATGCGTTCCACCACCGCAATCCGCCGCAATCAGCAGCGCAGCACTTCAGGACGCTGGGAATGATTCCAGTACTACCCAGCGTCCAATTTTAAACGTCCCTCCTTACTATAGTTCTTCCACTTTTAAATATAACACTCTACCATCCAGGACACCTCAATTACGTCACTTCCGGAACCACATGCGTTCCAAATACCGGAAGTGACGCGACGATATCTTTTAAACTCATTTCTTTCTGTACAAATATCAATTTTATGCTGCTTTAACAATTTTTTACTATTTAAAGTATTTTCCCATCATGTATCTTAGAATCTATTGTATTTTTAAGTATATTATAATGCATTTGGTTATTTGGGAACCACACCCCCACCACATGACTACCTGTTAGGGGGTATAAATAATGGTACCAGTGCCCTCAGTACACACCTTGAAAAAGACTTCTTCAGTTGAAACGCGTTGGTGTGAGGGCCAGGACCACCAGGGACTGATTTGGGACGGTATCTACTAAGGTGAGAACAATCCGGATATTTACATCTTTTCACTCGTGTATACCCCCCTCTCTTACCTGGAGTCCATTGGCTGTTTTATATTGTTTTAAAAAAAAAAAATTTTTGTACAATAAATCATTTTTACGTGTCACCCCATGACACTATGCTTCGTTTCCCTTCATGTATTATACGAGAGGAACGGACCCTAGAATAAGGAGCATCTAGAACCTGCAGGACCATTTAAAGATACCTTTATACACAAGTGCTCTCATTGTGCAGTGTGAGTCGGGTACGCCCAATTTTTCTCTTATCCACCTAACTTGCGTGAGTGTGACCGTGTACGACAACATATCAAGCTAAAGATACCTTTATGTGTTTTTCACACCCCATTATGGATGTGAGTACGGTACGCACTCCCCCATTGTAAATCTTGAATTTAGAAGAGTGAATTGCCTTCTAGCATTTATACACTCCAACTCACTACACTATCAACTGTTCCTTTTCCACTCCCGAGGACAAGAACCATAAGGGATCCTGTCTGGAGAAGGAGGAGAAAACCATAAGAACACTAAAGATACCTTTACGCGAGGGGTACATCACGTCTTTCACGTGAGTACTGGTACGCAATCAGCAGTCACTATCTTGTTAAAGATTTCATACTAAGTGTCACAACTGAGGGCCTGAGCTGACGGAAGGCAGCCTCAGTTGTAGGGGCTGAGATGTACCGGAACCTGGGAGGTTGTATCAGACCCCTGGACATGTAAGTAACATGAAGAGAAACCGCCCGAAGGCGTGACCACGACAACTTGAGTAAAAGTCAATGATATTTATTTATGACAAACTCCATGCATCACAGTAGCAGTAAAAAGTAACATAAAAATCAGCAGAGAAATAATAATACAGTTCCTGGGTACTACAGGGTGGCAGGGGCCACAGAGCTCTGGTGGTATGAGACAGTTCTTATTATCTGCAAGTTGGAAAGTCCTTACCAGGCTCAACTGTAGCAATGAGGAAAGCCCAGGGTCGTACCAGCTGGTGTTCCAGGGAAAGCTGGACTGCTGTAGATAAAATGCTGCTGTGGGTACTGGTTAGAACCAGACAGGTGTTGGCACGGAGTGGATACTGGCTGGAACCAGTTAAATAATAAATAAAGCTTGAGAGCGATGCAATGTAGATGAAATGTAGAATTTGAGAGCGGAGAAATAATAATACCGGTGGAGAGTGGTAAACTGCAGAAAGGACACCGGCCCTTTAAAAGAAGCTGTACACTGCTGGAAGCTGAGCTGGAAGCAGGTGATGTTGTAGCTAGAAACAGGTGAGTCCAGAACGGATCGGAGAGTCAGGCTACACCGCAGATGGAATGCTGGTGCGGGTCTCTATAGCAGAAGTCTGGAGACAGGAGCTGGAACCTGGAAGACATTCACAGAAGAGAGACAAACTGGAACTAGGTTTGACAACCAAAGCACTGACGCCTTCCTTGCTCAGGCACAACCTATTTATACCTGCAGCAAGGAAGGCATTGGCTAGGCAATTATGCAAATTAATAATACTGACAACGGATTGGTAGGAAAGATTAGCTGACAGAATCCAAGATGGCTGCGCCCATGCAGACACTTGGAGGGAAGTTTGGATTGTAATGCATGTGGTCTGGAAAACAGTAATGGCGGCGCCGGCCACCGGAGACAGGAGACGTCAGGCTGACAGATGCACATCCGACCACGCGGACACAGCGGAGGCCGCGGCTGACGTAATCGCCACTCTGAATGCAGAAGCTCAGGGACGGCGGCGGAGGCCGCGGGAGACGCCATGCCAGATGTATAAGGCGTTACTGTGACTGCGTCCAGAGAGACAGGAGAGGATGCGGGAATGTGCACATCAGGATAACAGATGGGATCCGGTCCTGGAGCGCTGAGCCAGCCTTAGGAGGCATCTGATAGGTAAGAAATGGCGTCCAGATACCCGGATCGTGACAGCACCCCCCCCTTTAGGAGTGGCCCCAGGACACTTCTTTGGCTTTTGAGGAAACTTGGAATGGAATCTCCGGACCAAGGCAGGAGCATGGACATCAGAAGCATTGGTCCAAGAACGTTCCTCAGGACCATAACCCTTCCAGTCAATAAGATACTGAAGTTGACCGTAACGGTGACGTGAGTCCAGGATCTTGGCTACTTCATACTCAACGCCTCGTTGAGTTTGGACTTTCGGAGTTGGAGGAAGTGAGGAATGAAACCGATTCAAGATTAGCGGTTTCAACAGGGAAACATGGAATGTCCTTGGTATTTTTAAGAAGGGAGGCAACTGGAGTCTGTAAGTGTGACAGGACGATACCGTACGGAAGCACTCGCCACTTGCCGCGTCCCGTCGACTGCGCACAGAATGGAAGGTCAAGCCGCACGAGGCCTGACCACATAGGGGATTCCCGCTTACCGTCAGTAACCGCCTGTTACTGACTCCACCCACTGCGCTGTGGGCGGGTTCTCGCTGCCACCACCAAACTCCTAACCTGCCGTGGCGTTTGGAACCACGGTTCTGCTCTGTATGTGCCGACGCACTGCCTTACCACAGCTGTGTGGTGCTGACGAATCCCCACTAGCCACTTGCTAGGCCTCTACCGGTAGCTGGCGGAAGGCGGAGCTTGGAGACGTCAGGTGCTTCCCTGGACAGCCGGAGGACGGGGCTAGGTTTGGCCTAACCCTGTTGGTCACAAGATGAAGCAGTCTTCTTGAGGCAAAGGTGTTTATTGCTCAAATAACCTTTAAAAAGGCTCCTCCCTATTGCTAGGGGCAACAGCATACAATTAAGATGTTTCAGCAGAAGAAGATGTTACAATACACAATCCTATGGGCCAACTGCCCTTCTTTTATCCCTCTCCAAGACCCCTTACCACAGGGGGTAAGCCCGCCCTGTGGTGTACAACCAATCAATGTTTACCCATGAGCTGTGCATGCTCTGGACTCATGCACACCTAACATTGTCCCCAATGGACAGTGGGGAGTGGTCGGTCTCCTTTGTCTCTCCCATCTGGGATAGTAGGATACTCCCACGGTGCCGTTCAGTCTGGCTGGGGGGAAGTTTTCCCTCCTAAATCTGACTTCCAGAAACCTGCCCGGGACCCCTCTCACTGCCTGCAGCCTGGATTTGGGCTCCAGAGCTGGGCAGCCTGGCTCCCCGGTCCAGGTCTCTGGTCCACTACGGCTGATCTCCATGGAGCTCCAAGAAACCACTCAGCTTGTTTTATAGCTAAGCTGCTTCTCTTTCTCCCTGTCCCCATTGGAACTGTGAGGCTGGATGGGAAAGCATTCCGTTTTTAGGGAAAAGGTCTGGGAGAATCCATCAGCCTGCACAGCTATGGATTCCCCCCTCCTGGGACACACAATCAAGTAAGTGCATTTTATCTTTAAATACATTACATTTTAAATCACACTGTACATTTCCCTTTAAATATACACTGAGCCTGTGCCCTGCACAGACTCTACATACTCAGGCACTGCAGTGCCTTACAACACACTGTATGTCCTTATTTTACACAATGTTTTATTTAACTGCTGTGCTTCCCTAGCCCTGCAGCCTGGCTGCTAGGGCTCTCCCTCTCAGTGCTGGAGGTATGGGGCTGGCTTCCCCCATCCTCCAGCCTGCTTTTCTGCCTCTGGGGTTCCAGGGAGCTGGCCCTCCCTGTCCCCCCAGGGTGGCACTAATCAGTGGCCTCGCCGCACGCAGCGGCGCACCCCCCTGTACCTAAGCCCGGCGGCCCGGGACACTGGTCCCGGCCGCCGTGACTCTGGCTTGTTTCAGCGCTGAGGCGCCGGGAGCGTAGCTCCCGGACCCCAGCGCTCACCATCCTGGTGGCAGCCTAATTTGCCCACGCCGCTAGGGAGCCGGCTAGCCCGGTCCCCCCTGAGCGGCGCCTGTCTTGTGGCCTCGCTGCAGCGTCCGGCGGGGAGCCGGGCTGCAGCGCACCCCCCTCGCCGATTAGCAGCCCGGGACGTCCGTCCCGGCTGCTGCGGCTGGCCACCCGTGCTGGGCTGAGGCGCTGGGAGCAGAGCTCCCGGCCCCCAGCGGCGGCTCTCACAGAGAGCACTGCAGCGGGAGCCGAGCTCCCAGCCGCAGCGCTCACCCTTCTCCCCGGCGCGCACACTCCAGTGCGCCCGGGGCTACACTGACCGCTGCCGGGAGCGGAGCTCCCGGACTCCGGCGGTCAGCGGCTGCCTCCTCTCCCCCGGCGTGCACACTCTGCTGAGCGCGCCGGGGGCTGTCCTCCCTGCCGTGGTCTCCGGAGGGGTCCGGGACCACGGCACATTTAAAAAATACATTTCTTTACATGAATAAAACACGGCGCCTAGCGCCCACAATACATTTTCAAATCTGGCGCCAAGCGCCCTTTGTCCTTAACAAATGGCGCCGGGCACTAGGGATTAACCCCTTCAGTGCTGCGGCGGCCATTTGCCTCGTGGCTGGGGCTCTCCGGCCACACTCCTCCCCCCCCATTCAAGCGGGTCAACCAGGGACCCATGTCCCAACGATTTGGGTCCTGGTCCCGCAGTCCGTTGGGGTGAAGGGGACGCTACCTGGGGGTTGTAGGCTCTGGCCTAGACAGTTCATCCATAGTGTAGTGGGCCTCTCTTCGTGGGTGCACAATGTTCAAGTAGTCCACCTGAAGTCCAAGTTCAAGGCTCCACCACAAAAGTCTGTCCAATTTCCCCAAGGTAGGTTGCAGCCACCTAACAGGTAGGTGGTAAGTCACCACGGTGGGGGGCCGGTTACAAACAAGTGCCACCCACGGTGTCCCAACTGTGGCATACCCCACCTCCCACAATAGCAGTATACTGCTCAAACAGGCCACAGGGTGCTCCTGCCCATATGGCTCTTTCTGGCTCGGTACAGCTCCCAGTCCGTGCAGTGGCGCAATAGTTCGTAACACACAGTCCTGGTCAAGAATGTGCGCCATCAGCACGGGAGCGGGTACCCGAGCCTCCTTCAATGACTGGAATGCCAACTCGCAAGCGGGTGCAAAGTCCACTGACTTGGGAATGCCCTTCCTAGCCATCTCTGTCAAGGGGTTCACTACAGGACTAAAGTCAATGACAACATGTCCGTAGGGCCTTACAGGTTCTAAGGTCAGTACCGGTCTGGGTGATGTGGGTCGGGGACAGCCTCTGGTTGCCTCCACCCCCTCTGGGTTGGGCCTACCCCTGTCTCCTCCCACATGGTGCCCCAGGCACTGCACCTCTGTCATACCTATCTGGCAACTGTCTGCCCGAACTGTCAGACCTGCCCTCCAATCCTCCTCCGTCGACCTATGACTCGGGAAACCTACCCTGTCACCTAGGCCTACTCCTTCCTCCTCGTCCGCTATCGGTGCCACAGTGATGGCGGCCAGACCACCAGCCTCTGGATCCTGTGTGGCATCCACCACAGGGAGGCTGCGTGTCTTCCCCGATCTACTGTGCACAGGCAGGGGACCTGCTATGTCCACAGCAACTTGCTGCAAGGGTTCTCCTATGGGCAGAGGCCCAGAGACAACACAAACACTGGAGTGCCCCGGCTGCCAACGCATGGCACCAGCCTTACCTGTGGTCTGGGCGTCATCCGACATTCCAGACCAGGGTAAGCTCTGTGTCAGGCACTTCAGGGTACGGTCTGTCTCCGGGTTACTGTCCAAAGGGGTTTCGCTGGCAACCGACACCGGTTGCGCAGGAACTTTCCCGGAGGGGACCAGTTGGACACATTCCCTATCTGGTCTATCCCCTCCCACTTTCCTGGCTACCCTGTACCTTAACCCTTCCCGCCCGGTCAAACTTCCTGCCCCAACCCTGTCAAGGCCGCTGCCAGAGTGGCGCCTCATGCCTTTCGGGGATGGGTCAGAGAGTTGAGCCTCCCTAAACTCCTGCCTGTGGCCCTCAATCTCTCCTAAATTGGGACACTCTACAGGGGGATCTATGTGGGGACTACTAGGGTCAGTCTGGTAGGGGTCAGTCATGGAAAAATCAGTGTGGTTTCTCATACTCACCGCCGGAGTTGGCAAACCACTTGGGTCAGGAGCATCATTGGGCACCCCCACAGGATCACACGAGCTGGAACCGACATCCTCTGCGTTGCTAGGGGACGTAGGCATACCAGAGGCAAAAGGCATGCGAGGTCGATGTACTGATCTAGCCGCTGTGATCTTTTCCTCTGGGCTGGTTGATGCTGTGGTTGGCTGTGCTGGCAGTTGTCTAGCAGCTGTAGTCTTTTCCTCTGGGCTGGGCTGTGCTGGAGTAGCTGATGTCAACGGTGGTTTTGGAACTTGACTCCGGGGAATGGCGCCAACAAACATAGTGACGATCCCACCACCCAGATCATTTCCTAGGACCACATCAGTTGGGAGACCATCCATGACGGCAACTTCTCGCAACTCTGGTCCAGCTCCCCAGTCCAGGTAGACTCTTGCCATGGGAACCGCTTTTTCTGTTCCTTCTGCCAGGGTGACCGTGGCAGTGCGACCCTGCAATACTGCAGCAGGATCTATAAGGTGAGGGCTCACCACAGTGATTGAGGCCCCAGAGTCTCTTAGGCCTTCTCTCTGCAAGGGTCCCACGTGGACTGGCTGCAGGTGCCTCCACATGTTGTGTAGGGGCTGTTTGGCCATGCAGGTGACTCTCTCCGCAGAGTGCACCTGTCTCTCGCCACACTCCATCGGACTGACTGGAGGGGGAACAGTCTCTGCAGGCTCATCTCCTCTCGTCAAACAAGCGATCCGGGCTCCAGCACTCGGATTTGGGGCACGAGTCTGGGGTGCTTGGGATGCAGGACAGTTCATCCTCAGATGTCCGATTTTCCCACAGCCGTAGCACTTCTTCTCCAGTCGTGGCACCGATGATCTCTGATCAGTTGCAGGGATGCTGCGGTGCGGTTGCTGGCTAAGAGCACCCGGGTTGGAAGATGCTTGTCTTTGGGGTTGATGAGCTGAAGAGGGGGGTCCCCTTGGTGGTGCTGTCTTTTGGAGCTGGCTGCTGGCGGGGCGCTTCTGCCCCCGTGGCCGAATTGCCACATACTTGTCTGCTAATTGGGCAGCCATCTTTAAGCTGGGTGGCTCCCGATCTAGCACCCACTCCTTCACTTCTTGGGCGCACCTGTGGTAGAACTGCTCCCTGCAGATCAGGTCGATCAGTGCGTCCCATGTAGTG
Source organism: Pseudophryne corroboree (assembly GCF_028390025.1). NCBI lineage: Eukaryota > Metazoa > Chordata > Amphibia > Anura > Myobatrachidae > Pseudophryne > Pseudophryne corroboree. The sequence goes on from NC_086452.1 coordinate 17,093,950, forward strand.
GCTTCCGAATCCTTCACCCACTTCACCACGTACTGCCGCAGCTGGGTGGCGAACTGCTCATGGGTGCTGCTAGGATTCTTGGGCAAGTCTCTGAACTTCTTCCTGTAGGACTCTGGAGTGATGAAGAATCGCTGGAGGAAGGCCTTCGCGACTTCGTCGTAGTTCCCACAGTCCTCCGTGGCCACTCCTCGATAGGCCTCCAATGCCTCTCCATGCAGAGTGGGCACAAGGTGTCTCACCCACTCTGACTTGGGTAGATCGTGTAGTTTGCAAGTCCTTTCAAAAACTTGTAAATGTCCATCAATGTCCCCATCACTGTCTGCAAACTTGGCAAACTGAACTCGTCCTGATCTGTGTACAACAGCTGACAACGGCTCCCGGGGTACCACGGCTTGTGATGCCCGCTCCGCATGCCACATCCGAATGACAAGCATGCGTTCTTGCTCCGTTGCCCTTTCCCCCAATTCCGCAAGCCGATCTGCTAGGGTATCCGGGTCGCCCCCCCTGGGACGTTGGGATCCTGGCCCTGCTAGGGATTGCTGGGAAACATTGCTGCTGTAAGAGAGGGCGGGGCTTGTGGTTCTCACCGGTTCCTCACGAAGGTCCACTGTTGGGCCGTCCTCTGCGATGCTGACGCCGTCAGTACTTTCCACCTCCGCCCGATGAGACTCCTCCCAGCTCCTGAGCGCCGCCTGCATGACGCTCCTGGACGCGTTGGAAGGGATATCCACACCCTTCCCCTGGCATACGATCTCCAGATCCTCCTTGGACATTCCGCTGAATTCCGCCATCTTGTGCGTTCTCCTGCGCTGCAGTTACTCCTCTCCTGAGTAACTCGGCTTCTCCAATCGGGTGATGAAAAGCCGCCTGGGAATATCCCACCGCTGCCACCAATTTCTGTGACAGGACGATACCGTACGGAAGCACTCGCCACTTGCCGCGTCCCGTCGACTGCGCACAGAATGGAAGGTCAAGCCGCACGAGGCCTGACCACATAGGGGATTCCCGCTTACCGTCAGTAACCGCCTGTTACTGACTCCACCCACTGCGCTGTGGGCGGGTTCTCGCTGCCACCACCAAACTCCTAACCTGCCGTGGCGTTTGGAACCACGGTTCTGCTCTGTATGTGCCGACGCACTGCCTTACCACAGCTGTGTGGTGCTGACGAATCCCCACTAGCCACTTGCTAGGCCTCTACCGGTAGCTGGCGGAAGGCGGAGCTTGGAGACGTCAGGTGCTTCCCTGGACAGCCGGAAGACGGGGCTAGGTTTGGCCTAACCCTGTTGGTCACAAGATGAAGCAGTCTTCTTGAGGCAAAGGTGTTTATTGCTCAAATAACCTTTAAAAAGGCTCCTCCCTATTGCTAGGGGCAACAGCATACAATTAAGATGTTTCAGCAGAAGAAGATGTTACAATACACAATCCTATGGGCCAACTGCCCTTCTTTTATCCCTCTCCAAGACCCCTTACCACAGGGGGTAAGCCCGCCCTGTGGTGTACAACCAATCAATGTTTACCCATGAGCTGTGCATGCTCTGGACTCATGCACACCTAACATTGTCCCCAATGGACAGTGGGGAGTGGTCGGTCTCCTTTGTCTCTCCCATCTGGGATAGTAGGATACTCCCACGGTGCCGTTCAGTCTGGCTGGGGGGAAGTTTTCCCTCCTAAATCTGACTTCCAGAAACCTGCCCGGGACCCCTCTCACTGCCTGCAGCCTGGATTTGGGCTCCAGAGCTGGGCAGCCTGGCTCCCCGGTCCAGGTCTCTGGTCCACTACGGCTGATCTCCATGGAGCTCCAAGAAACCACTCAGCTTGTTTTATAGCTAAGCTGCTTCTCTTTCTCCCTGTCCCCATTGGAACTGTGAGGCTGGATGGGAAAGCATTCCGTTTTTAGGGAAAAGGTCTGGGAGAATCCATCAGCCTGCACAGCTATGGATTCCCCCCTCCTGGGACACACAATCAAGTAAGTGCATTTTATCTTTAAATACATTACATTTTAAATCACACTGTACATTTCCCTTTAAATATACACTGAGCCTGTGCCCTGCACAGACTCTACATACTCAGGCACTGCAGTGCCTTACAACACACTGTATGTCCTTATTTTACACAATGTTTTATTTAACTGCTGTGCTTCCCTAGCCCTGCAGCCTGGCTGCTAGGGCTCTCCCTCTCAGTGCTGGAGGTATGGGGCTGGCTTCCCCCATCCTCCAGCCTGCTTTTCTGCCTCTGGGGTTCCAGGGAGCTGGCCCTCCCTGTCCCCCCAGGGTGGCACTAATCAGTGGCCTCGCCGCACGCAGCGGCGCACCCCCCTGTACCTAAGCCCGGCGGCCCGGGACACTGGTCCCGGCCGCCGTGACTCTGGCTTGTTTCAGCGCTGAGGCGCCGGGAGCGTAGCTCCCGGACCCCAGCGCTCACCATCCTGCTGGCAGCCTAATTTGCCCACGCCGCTAGGGAGCCGGCTAGCCCGGTCCCCCCTGAGCGGCGCCTGTCTTGTGGCCTCGCTGCAGCGTCCGGCGGGGAGCCGGGCTGCAGCGCACCCCCCTCGCCGATTAGCAGCCCGGGACGTCCGTCCCGGCTGCTGCGGCTGGCCACCCGTGCTGGGCTGAGGCGCTGGGAGCAGAGCTCCCGGCCCCAAGCGGCGGCTCTCTCAGAGAGCACTGCAGCGGGAGCCGAGCTCCCAGCCGCAGCGCTCACCCTTCTCCCCGGCGCGCACACTCCAGTGCGCCCGGGGCTACACTGACCGCTGCCGGGAGCGGAGCTCCCGGACTCCGGCGGTCAGCGGCTGCCTCCTCTCCCCCGGCGTGCACACTCTGCTGAGCGCGCCGGGGGCTGTCCTCCCTGCCGTGGTCTCCGGAGGGGTCCGGGACCACGGCACATTTAAAAAATACATTTCTTTACATGAATAAAACACGGCGCCTAGCGCCCACAATACATTTTCAAATCTGGCGCCAAGCGCCCTTTGTCCTTAACAAATGGCGCCGGGCACTAGGGATTAACCCCTTCAGTGCTGCGGCGGCCATTTGCCTCGTGGCTGGGGCTCTCCGGCCACAGTAAGCAACAGGATTGATGACTTGATCAATTTTAAAAGAACCGATGTAGCGAGGTGCAAACTTCATACTGGGAACTCTTAACCTCAAATTCTTCGTGGATAACCATACCCGATCACCCACCTTGAGAGCAGGAACTGCCCGACGCTTCTTATCCGCAAACTTCTTGTACCTGAACGATGCCTTGAGCAGAGCAGATCGTACGCTCTTCCAGATATTGGCAAACTGATGCAAGGTGATATCCACTGCGGGAACAGAAGTTGCTGGAAGCGGTTGGAACTCAGGGACTTTAGGGTGGAATCCAAAGTTGGTGAAGAATGGTGTTGAAGAAGATGAAGAATGATACTGGTTGTTATGACAGAACTCGGCCCAGGGAAGTAATTGAACCCAGTCATCTTGAGAGGACGACACATAGATGCGGAGGAAGGACTCCAAGTCCTGATTCACCCTCTCAGTTTGACCATTGGTCTGAGGATGGTAAGCCGTGGAAAACTTTAGCTTGACTTGGAGGACTTGACATAAACTTCGCCAGAATTTGGCTGTGAATTGAACTCCTCGATCTGAGATAATTTCTTCTGGAAGACCGTGGAGTCGAAAGATCTCTTGTATGAATACTTGAGCCAACTTGGAAGCTGACGGAAGACCGGTGAGAGGAATGAAGTGTGCCATCTTGGTGAACCGGTCAACTACCACCCAGATGGTATTAAACTTGTTGCACATGGGCAAATCTGTAATAAAATCCATCGACAAATGGGTCCATGGTCGACGGGGAACAGATAGTGGAACCAGTTGCCCCGCAGGCGACTGGCGGGATACTTTATGTTGAGCACACTTTGGGCAAGATGCAATAAACTCCAAAACGTCCTTTTTCAGAGTTGGCCACCAATAGGACCTAGAGATAAACTCCAGGGTTTTTTGGATACCTGTATGTCCGGCAAAGCGGGAAGCATGGGCCCAATGCAAGAGCTTCTTCCTTAGTGTCGGCTTCACAAAACTTTTCCCTGATGGGGGCGTAGAGTCCATCCCTACCGTGGAGAATGCCAACGGATTTATAATAGGATGCTTGTCTGAAGACTCTGACTCATTTTCTTGCTCCCATGAGCGGGAAAGGGCATCTGCCTTGCGATTCTGAGAGCCCGGACAGAACTGGAGTTTAAAGTCGAACCTGGAAAAGAAAAGTGCCCATCCGGCCTGACGAGGGTTGAGACATTGTGCGCCTTTCAGATATAGAAGGTTCTTGTGGTCTGTAAGGATGGTGATAGAATGAGAAGCTCCCTCCAACAGATATCTCCACTCCTCTAGAGCGAGCTTGATGGCTAGCAACTCCTGGTCGCCAATGGCATAGTTGCGCTCCGCTGGGGAGAACTTCCGTGAAAAGAAACTGCAAGGATGTAAATGGCCATCTTTAGCCCTCTGAGATAACACCGCTCCTACTCCAACGGAGGAGGCATCCACCTCTAAGATGAAAGGAGAGTCGATGTCAGGCTGTTTCAGGACAGGCGCAGAGATGAACCTCTGTTTTAAAAGATGAAAAGCTTGCATGGCTTCTTCAGACCACTTGGACGGGTTAGCACCCTTCTTGGTGAAAGCAGTAATAGGCGCCACAATGGTGGAAAAGTCTCGTATAAACTTTCGGTAATAATTGGCGAACCCTAAGAACCTCTGGACCCCTTTGAGGGTTAAGGGTACCGGCCAATTCTGGATTGCTTGTAGTTTCTCAGGATCCATCTCTAGTCCGGAACCGGACACAATGTACCCTAGAAACGGAATGGAGTTGACTTCAAAGACGCATTTCTCTAATTTGCAATAGAGATGATTGACACGGAGACGGGACAGAACCTCTTTTACCCAAAAACGATGTTCCACTAAATTGTTGGCAAAAATGAGGATATCATCTAGATAGACCACGACATGACGGTATAGAATGTCTCTGAAGATCTCATTGACGAAATGCTGGAAGACAGCTGGAGCATTGCTCAATCCGAAGGGCATGACGAGGTACTCATAATGTCCGTCACGGGTGTTAAATGCGGTCTTCCACTCGTCACCCTCACGGATCCGGATGAGATTGTATGCACCTCTCAAGTCCAGCTTTGTAAAGATGGTAGCTCCGCTAACTCTGTCAAAGAGCTCAGTAATCAGGGGTAAAGGATAACGGTTCTTGATGGTAATGTCGTTCAAACCTCTGTAGTCGATGCACGGCCGCAGACCACCATCTTTCTTTTTTACAAAAAAGAAGCCTGCGCCGGCTGGAGAAGAAGAAGGTCGAATGAACCCCTTTGCTAGGTTCTCTTTAATGTATTCCTCCATAGAATGCGTCTCAGGCAGAGACAACGGATAAGTTCGGCCTCGAGGTGGAACCTTCCCTGGAACGAGATCAATCGGGCAGTCCCATTCTCTATGAGGAGGAAGGATATCAGCAGAAGCTTTACTGAACACATCCGTGAAATCTTGATATGGAGGAGGTGGAACATCAGACGACCTGGGGGAGGAAGAACAGACAGGCAAAACTTTAAACAAACATGTCTCAGCACAGGAGGGCCCCCATTCCAGAATTTGCGTAGTCGTCCAATCAATTGTAGGATTGTGAAGACGGAGCCATGGAAGGCCCAGGACCACAGGATGTGTGGCTCTTGGAATCACTAAAAGTGAAATAAGTTCGAAATGAAGAACTCCCACTCTCAGACGAACTGGTAGAGTCCTTAGAGCAATAACAGTATCAAAAATTTTACTGCCATCCACGGCAGTTAAGGAAAAGGAGGAAGGAAGTCTCTCGGTGGGTAGGGACCACCGTTTAACATAGGCTTCAGTAATAAAGTTCCCAGCTGCTCCGGAATCAAGGAGGGCAATGACGTTCCGATAACGTTGAGCAACTTGAAGTGAGACTGGGAGATTACAATCATGAGGAGATGGAGAGGAGATCATTACTCCTAGCCGGCCCTCTCCTGGGCGAGCTAGGGTTTGGAGTTTTCCCGGACGTTCGGGACAGGCATTGATGGTGTGAGACGGAGCTGCACAGTAAAGACAAAGAGACTCAGAGAGACGTCTTCGGCGCTCAGCAGGAGTTAAACGGGAACGGCCAATTTGCATGGGTTCATCTTTAGTTGGTGACAGTTGGCGAGGAGGAGGAGCAGAAGATTTTGGAGCAGATGATCTTCCACGCTCAATTGCTCTCTCTCTGAAACGTAAGTCAACTTTCGTACAAAGTGAGATTAGCTCATCTAACTTGGAGGGTAAGTCTCTGGTAGCTAACTCATCTTTAATACGCTCGGATAAACCATGCCAGAATGCAGCATACAGGGCCTCGTCGTTCCATGCCAGTTCAGATGCCAGGATCTGGAACTGTATAAGATATTGTCCTACAGTACGTGATCCCTGGCGTAAACGGAGAATCTCAGACGAAGCTGAAGTTACCCGGCCTGGCTCGTCGAAGATGCGCCTGAATGTTGACACGAATGCAGTGTAAGAAGATAGCAGGGTGTCGGACCTCTCCCATAACGGTGATGCCCAGTCAAGGGCGGAGCCACTGAGAAGAGAGATGATGTAGGCAATTTTTGTACGGTCACTGGGAAAATTGATAGGTTGTAGCTCAAACTGAATCTCACACTGGTTGAGAAATCCCCTGCAGAATCTTGGAGATCCGTCAAATTTTGCTGGCGTTGGAAGATGAAGACGTGGAGCAGAAACGGGTAAGGTGGGTGGGGTTATAGTTGGAGTCACTGTGGTTGACGCCCCAGATGCGTCTGATCCACGGAGAGTTGTCTGAATCCCATCCAGCCGAGTAGAGAGATCCTGGAGACAGCGGATGATGTGGCCCTGTGCAGCCTCCTGATGTTCAAGTCGGGCTGCCAGTTCTTGCATCGGCCTGGCCGCTTGATCCTGGTCTCCGGCTGGATTCATTAGGTCAGTGCTTACTGTCACAACTGAGGGCCTGAGCTGACGGAAGGCAGCCTCAGTTGTAGGGGCTGAGATGTACCGGAACCTGGGAGGTTGTATCAGACCCCTGGACATGTAAGTAACATGAAGAGAAACCGCCCGAAGGCGTGACCACGACAACTTGAGTAAAAGTCAATGATATTTATTTATGACAAACTCCATGCATCACAGTAGCAGTAAAAAGTAACATAAAAATCAGCAGAGAAATAATAATACAGTTCCTGGGTACTACAGGGTGGCAGGGGCCACAGAGCTCTGGTGGTATGAGACAGTTCTTATTATCTGCAAGTTGGAAAGTCCTTACCAGGCTCAACTGTAGCAATGAGGAAAGCCCAGGGTCTTACCAGCTGGTGTTCCAGGGAAAGCTGGACTGCTGTAGATAAAATACTGCTGTGGGTACTGGTTAGAACCAGACAGGTGTTGGCACGGAGTGGATACTGGCTGGAACCAGTTAAATAATAAATAAAGCTTGAGAGCGATGCAATGTAGATGAAATGTAGAATTTGAGAGCGGAGAAATAATAATACCGGTGGAGAGTGGTAAACTGCAGAAAGGACACCGGCCCTTTAAAAGAAGCTGTACACTGCTGGAAGCTGAGCTGGAAGCAGGTGATGTTGTAGCTAGAAACAGGTGAGTCCAGAACGGATCGGAGAGTCAGGCTACACCGCAGATGGAATGCTGGTGCGGGTCTCTATAGCAGAAGTCTGGAGACAGGAGCTGGAACCTGGAAGACATTCACAGAAGAGAGACAAACTGGAACTAGGTTTGACAACCAAAGCACTGACGCCTTCCTTGCTCAGGCACAACCTATTTATACCTGCAGCAAGGAAGGCATTGGCTAGGCAATTATGCAAATTAATAATACTGACAACGGATTGGTAGGAAAGATTAGCTGACAGAATCCAAGATGGCTGCGCCCATGCAGACACTTGGAGGGAAGTTTGGATTGTAATCCATGTGGTCTGGAAAACAGTAATGGCGGCGCCGGCCACCGGAGACAGGAGACGTCAGGCTGACAGATGCACATCCGACCACGCGGACACAGCGGAGGCCGCGGCTGACGTAATCGCCACTCTGAATGCAGAAGCTCAGGGACGGCGGCGGAGGCCGCGGGAGACGCCATGCCAGATGTATAAGGCGTTACTGTGACTGCGTCCAGAGAGACAGGAGAGGATGCGGGAATGTGCACATCAGGATAACAGATGGGATCCGGTCCTGGAGCGCTGAGCCAGCCTTAGGAGGCATCTGATAGGTAAGAAATGGCGTCCAGATACCCGGATCGTGACACTAAGACACCTCCACCTTTTCAATACGTCTACTATACTATCAGCGGCCTTTTTTTCCTGTCTCTTTGTCTCCAATTATTGAGGATAAGAACTATCCCGATACCTCGGACACATATACAGGAGAAAACCCGGAGAACAACGATTTGGGACACCTCTAAGGAGAAATATACCCCGTAGTGGACGTGACCAAGAACAGTGATTTACCCAAATCACAGAAAAAAAAGGTCCACACGTTTTTATGACATCACGTGACACATTTAAAAACTATCTTTTAGATACTGTGTACATTTAACTTCACCTTCATCATTTTTTATCTCGACGAGCGCAGACGTGATCTCTTAATTTTTTGTGTATATCCATGTGCTAGGGAGTTGAGTGACTCCCTGTAGATATCACCACTGCAGCTCTCGGGGGCGCGGCAGTCCTTCTAACAGCCTTTCTAGATTCAGTTATCCACTCATCCAGAAGGACCACTGCTGCCCCATAATATCACCATGTTCTCCCACAGAAATGTGAGGAAAGATAAATTTGATCATATATTTAATAACAAACATGATTCTGTTGAACTAGCAGATGAAGATCTAGAGAATGTCATGTCCAAATTAGAAAAAGCACTGATCAAAGAGGGAAAGATATGGTGGGAGGTAGTAGCATTAGAAAGATATCTAGCCGAGGATATTATACCCAGAGGGCTGAGAATAGATAAACTACCCACCTTGACTAACAAATCCCCTGCATTTGAAGAAGAATGGATTCGTATCATCGATTCCTGCTCCATGTCCTTAATGAGACTCATAGTCCGAGAGAGAAGTAAGGACCTAAAAGAACTAGAAACAGAAATCGAGACGCTCAGAGAAACTATAGAACCCATGGCGAATTTATCAGACTTCAAAGAGATGGAACAGGACATCGTCGAAAAAATTGCCACCAATGAGAAAGAACTTATGGAAAAGAAAAAGAAGAAATACATCAGGGATATGAACGATTTCAAGGATGGAGTACAACACCAACAAACCAAGAAGGAGAGAAACTTCTTCAAAAATAAGCCACCTCACAATAGAGTCAGATTTGAAAGAAATGAAAACTGGAGAACCCCCGAATGGAGACAGAACTGGAAGAAGATCAACCACAGAAACAGCCCACGAAGGAATTCATACAGCCAAACCTGGACACCGAGAAAAAGAGCAAGGTCTCCCAACGAACTACGGACCCATTCGAGAAGGAGAAAGTCACGAGAAGAGTTACATCTCCAGGATAGACACAACCAAGGACACTTCCACAATCGAACCATCGAGGATAGGTATCAACGAGAAGGTAGACCTTTTGAATACACCAGAAGACGCGATACCCCCGAAACCAGGAGAAGACCACCTAACAGACCCTACTCATACAGGAGAAATGAGGACAACGACGAAGTTTTTTTAGAGGTAAGCAGGGACCGCCAGAATACAAGACGATAACAAGGAGAGGGAGACGAGGAAAGAACTCCTCCAAAAAACACCGATCCGCATACCACAAAAAGACAAAGAACATCACTTCAACTAGGACCGATGATCCCATTGAAACCGAAGAAACAGAGAGCAATAACCATGAGATCGCATTCACCAAGATCTACAATCTTAGTAATCATGTCCTCACTAAAGATGAGGAAAATGTCCTGAAGAAAGGATTGAAATACGCCCCCTCCAGTAATCTGGACAAGTTTGAGGCCTACATCGATCTACAACGATTCATAAGGAAGCTGACCTTGAAAAAATTCTTCCACGACCAGGACAACCCCACCACCTCTAATGACCAGGGCACAACCATATTCAAACCCAAGTCAACTTTTTTTCCCACCTTCAAGAAGGGGTGCTTCATTGAGAGTTTTGAATGTATTGTTAAAGATGAACTTGAAAACACCACATTCAAAAATACTACTAAAGCCAATATGACCAAAAGAGAAAGAGAGGCCTTAAAGAGCCTTCAAAACAACCATACGATTGTGATTAAACCGGCAGATAAAGGAGGTGCAGTGGTCATCCAAAACGTAGAGGAATATAAGAAGGAAATCGAGAGACAATTGATCGATGGTAGGACATACAAGAAACTCAGAGGGAACCCATCTGAAGCAACGACCAAAAGAATGACAGATCTACTGACTAAATATGAACGCAAAAAAGTTATCACTGAGAAAGAACGGGACTTTATCATCATTCCACACCCGTCTTTACCAGTCATTTACACCCTCCCCAAAATTCACAAAGACAATATACATCCACCGGGTCGACCGATAGTTGCTGGCACAGAATCAATCACCTCGAATTTATCTCAGTACATTGACCACATTTTACAGCCTCTTGCACAAAATACCAGATCCTACCTCAAAGACTCCACAGCAGTCCTGCAGGAACTTAAACTCATCAGTTGGTCACCAGAATTCATTCTTGTCACAGCAGACGTCACCTCTCTTTATACGGCCATTAGTCATCAACACGGCTTGGAAGCAACATCGCATTTTTTAGAAGCAAACTCCATGGACCATGATCGAAAGACCTTTGTCTTGGAAAGTATTGAATTTATCCTAACCAATAACTTCTTCTGGTTTGACAACTCATTCTACCTCCAACTACACAGCACAGCAATGGGCACCAGGTTCGCCCCTAGTTATGCCAACCTCTTCATGGCTCATTGGGAAGAAAAATCAGTCTTCAGTGACCATGAATTCGGGGCGAACCTGGTGCTATGGAAACGTTATATAGATGATATCCTCTTCATTTGGAGGGGGGATCCAACTTGGCTGGACGTCTTCTGCGACCTTTTGAATACTAACAACAGAAATATAAAGCTCACATACCAGAAGAGCACTGAATCCGTGAATTTTCTCGACTTATCCATATTTATAGAAGAAGGCGTGATACATACCAAAACATACACTAAACCTACGGATTGTAATTCATTTATTCCGATAAACAGCAATCACCATCCCAATTGGCTATCATCAGTACCTGGAAGCCAGTTTCATAGGATAAGAAAGAACTGCTCCAAACTACAGGACTACCACAATCAAGGCACCACAATGAAAAATCAATTTCAAAAAAAGGGGTACGGAACCAAACTACTGGATGCGCCATATGAAAAATACCAGCAAGCCGACAGGGAACTGATGATTCAACCAACTACATCTACGGAAGACCGGAGACGGAGAAATTACGCTAATATTGTAACCTTTATCACTAAATTTAGCAGCCAATATAAGGGGCTGGAACATATCATAAGGAAAAATTGGGGACTATTACTTCAGGATCCCACACTCCAACAATATATATCGGAAAAACCTAGATTTACATACCGAAAAGCCAACAACTTACGCAAACATCTCGTAAAAAGTGCAGTGGAAATCCCCAAGAGAACCACCACTATTAAGAGCAAAGGCTTCTATAGGTGCGGCCAGTGCCAAATGTGCCGCAACTGCAAAAGCAGCATATCTACCATAACCAGCTACATGTCTACCAGCAACCAGAAAAAATACGACATTAAAGAATTTATTACGTGCGACAGCAAAAATTTCGTATACCTAGTACAATGCAAGTGCAACAAACAGTACGTAGGAAGAACGACCAGAAAATTGAGGGAAAGAATGAGCGAGCACCTGAGGAACATCAAGAAGGGCCTCCCCACCCACGGAATCTCGGCCCATTTTAAAGAGGAACATGACTGTAAACCATCAGAGATAACATTGTTCTGTGGCATTCAAGCAGTGGCAGGAAACTGGAGAAAGGGAAATACAGAAGAAAGACTTGCCCAAACTGAAATGCGGAGCATCTTCAATCTAGGTACCTTGAAACCTAAAGGCCTCAACCTGGAATTTGAGACCAAATGGTTTCTTTAAGTACCCGGGACCACCCCTTAAACCATCAAATTTCACCATCTGATCCAACTCTACACCTTCCGCCATCCATATTATCAGGGAACTCATTGTACCCCACTTTCATTCTCGGATGGAGTTAAGGCGGCATACCTATAATATCTCAGCCCCATGGTTATTATCATATTAGTTCATGCGCCTTTACCCTCATTTTTAGGACTTCATCAATTTATAAATTTAATGTTTCATAAATTACATCCACATTGAAGGAGACATACTTTTAATAGACCCATTTGCACAATAATCTTGTTTTATACTGTTTTGTATCATCTAATTCTTGCTATATATCTGCAACCTAATTTAATGGATTGTACTCCTCTTCCTTAGCAAAATGTCTGCAGCACCGCCCGTCACTTCCGGGTTCGCATGCGTTCCATCTTTAATATGTGGAACGCACCTCTCCCTGCACCTTCCTGCCCCAGATGGAACGCATGACCGTGACTTCCGGTGCATGCGCTCCACCACTTAATTTTTCAGCAAGCGCAAACGCCAACCGGAAGTGTACGTCCACCCGTCGGTGGAACGCACGACCGTCACTTCCGGTTCATGCGTTCCACCACCGCAATCCGCCGCAATCAGCAGCGCAGCACTTCAGGACGCTGGGAATGATTCCAGTACTACCCAGCGTCCAATTTTAAACGTCCCTCCTTACTATAGTTCTTCCACTTTTAAATATAACACTCTACCATCCAGGACACCTCAATTACGTCACTTCCGGAACCACATGCGTTCCAAATACCGGAAGTGACGCGACGATATCTTTTAAACTCATTTCTTTCTGTACAAATATCAATTTTATGCTGCTTTAACAATTTTTTACTATTTAAAGTGTTTCCCCATCATGTATCTTAGAATCTATTGTATTTTTAAGTATATTATAATGCATTTGGTTATTTGGGAACCACACCCCCACCACATGACTTCCTGTTAGGGGGTATAAATAATGGTACCAGTGCCCTCAGTACACACCTTGAAAAAGACTTCTTCAGTCGAAACGCGTTGGTGTGAGGGCCAGGACCACCAGGGACTGATTTGGGACGGTATCTACTAAGGTGAGAACAATCCGGATATTTACATCTTTTCACTCGTGTATACCCCCCTCTCTTACCTGGAGTCCATTGGCTGTTTTATATTGTTTAAAAAAAATAAAATAAATTTTTTGTACAATAAATCATTTTTACGTGTCACCCCATGACACTATGCTTCGTTTCCCTTCATGTATTATACGAGAGGAACGGACCCTAGAATAAGGAGCATCTAGAACCTGCAGGACCATTTAAAGATACCTTTATACACAAGTGCTCTCATTGTGCAGTGTGAGTCGGGTACGCCCAATTTTTCTCTTATCCACCTAACTTGCGTGAGTGTGACCGTGTACGACAACATATCAAGCTAAAGATACCTTTATGTGTTTTTCACACCCCATTATGGATGTGAGTACGGTACGCACTCCCCCATTGTAAATCTTGAATTTAGAAGAGTGAATTGCCTTCTAGCATTTATACACTCCAACTCACTACACTATCAACTGTTCCTTTTCCACTCCCGAGGACAAGAACCATAAGGGATCCTGTCTGGAGAAGGAGGAGAAAACCATAAGAACACTAAAGATACCTTTACGCGAGGGGTACATCACGTCTTTCATGTGAGTACTGGTACGCAATCAGCAGTCACTATCTTGTTAAAGATTTCATACTAAGACACCTCCACCTTTTCAATACGTCTACTATACTATCAGCGGCCTTTTTTTCCTGTCTCTTTGTCTCCAATTATTGAGGATAAGAACTATCCCGATACCTCGGACACATATACAGGAGAAAACCCGGAGAACAACGACTTGGGACACCTCTAAGGAGAAATATACCCCGTAGTGGACGTGACCAAGAACAGTGATTTACCCAAATCACAGAAAAAAAGGTCCACACGTTTTTATGACATCACGTGACACATTTAAAAACTATCTTTTAGATACTGTGTACATTTAACTTCACCTTCATCATTTTTTATCTCGACGAGCGCAGACGTGATCTCTTAATTTTTTGTGTTACATGGGATGTATCCGGAGCATGCGCAGTGTGAGAACATCGTTACATGGGCTGTATCCGGAGCATGCGCAGTGTGAGAACATCGTTACATGGGCTGTATCCGGAGCATGCGCAGTGTGAGAACACCGTTACATGGGCTGTATCCTGAGCATGCGCAGTGTGAGAACACCGTTACATGGGCTGTATCCGGAGCATGTGCAGTGTGAGAACATCGTTACATGGGCTGTATCCGGAGCATGCGCAGTGTGAGAACACCGTTACATGGGCTGTATCCGGAGCATGCGCAGTGTGAGAACACCGTTACATGGGCTGTATCCGGAGCATGCACAGTGTGAGAACACCGTTACATGGGCTGTATCCGGAGCATGCGCAGTGTGAGAACATCGTTACATGGGCTGTATCCGGAGCATGCGCAGTGTGAGAACACCGTTACATGGGCTGTATCCGGAGCATGCACAGTGTGAGAACACCGTTACATGGGCTGTATCCGGAGCATGCACAGTGTGAGATCATCGTTACATGGGCTGTATCCGGAGCATGCGCAGTGTGAGAACATCGTTACATGGGCTGTATCCTGAGCATGCGCAGTGTGAGAACACCGTTACATGGGCTGTATCCTGAGCATGCGCAGTGTGAGAACACCGTTACATGGGCTGTATCCGGAGAATGTGCAGTGTGAGAACACCGTTACATGGGCTGTATCCGGAGCATGCGCAGTGTGAGAACACAGTTACATGGGCTGTTAAACATCTTAGTGATAATTGGTGGACCCCTTTCTTTGAAAGTAAAGCATTCATAACCATAACCAGAAATAACGACACAGAGACTTGAATTTGGCAGAAAATTGCTAGCTATTTATTTGTCCCTAACCATTAGGAAACCTGTAATAAAAGAGATTAATTTAATATGCCGCTCCAGCTGGCATATGGTGGCGGCCCAAAAGAACGGCTCCTTAATCTAAATTAAACTTAAATAACTCAATCCTATAAATTTACTAAAAGCTTACCATAAACCGGTAATAGGTGACAACTCAACCCCCACAGTGACTACCCACCGCTCCTGGGTGCCCTGCCGCTGCCTTCCCGGACGGGTGGTCAAGCGGCCATAAGTCGATGGAGGTGAGTGCACCTAAACCACAACAAACTGTAAAACACTACAGTTTTCTCTACCATACGAAACTGCCGTTCTTTTCCGCCAATAAATAGCCAACGAAAAAACAGCCAACAACTTAGAGCCAAAGCACCACGTGCCACCATTTCCAACTACCAGGGCGGGTGGGTGGGAAACCGAGTCACCAAGAGACTTAAAATGGCTTCACCTTCCCTATATATATCAAGCCCTCCCCTTAAAGAAGGCTGTACTTTCCTTACAGCTAGGTCCACCCCTCCCCAGATGTTTAACCCTTTCCTCTCCTATGCAGTCAATACTCTCTTCTAAACATCTTAGTGATAATTGGTGGACCCCTTTCTTTGAAAGTAAAGCATTCATAACCATAACCAGAAATAACGACACAGAGACTTGAATTTGGCAGAAAATTGCTAGCTATTTATTTGTCCCTAACCATTAGGAAACCTGTAATAAAAGAGATTAATTTAATATGCCGCTCCAGCTGGCATATGGTGGCGGCCCAAAAGAACGGCTCCTTAATCTAAATTAAACTTAAATAACTCAATCCTATAAATTTACTAAAAGCTTACCATAAACCGGTAATAGGTGACAACTCAACCCCCACAGTGACTACCCACCGCTCCTGGGTGCCCTGCCGCTGCCTTCCCGGACGGGTGGTCAAGCGGCCATAAGTCGATGGAGGTGAGTGCACCTAAACCACAACAAACTGTAAAACACTACAGTTTTCTCTACCATACGAAACTGCCGTTCTTTTCCGCCAACAGCGAAAGACTCATCCCCAAAATCTTTCGCACCGCCACCAATAAACCTACCCTAACTCCTGCAAAGCGAAACCTAGATCCTCCAGAAACAACATCATCCCCTCATTGGATAGATGTACTCCATCGCGCCGGAAAAGGTGGCTGTCTCTGAACCGTATCCTCGGGTGGCGAACCACCCTCCCACCGTGGGACAGCACCCACTTTGCCACTGCTCCGTTCACCTTTTTCCGGGCCTCGTCAATCCGGCGACCATCCGCCACACCCCTCCAACACAATCTCGGCACCATCATGGAAAAAACCAACACACAATTGGTCCATTGCGCGGTCACACTTGCCAGATCCTGTATCATGGCCCACCGCAGCTCCAAGGATGTCCTCTTCCCCAAGTCGTTGCCACCTAGATGGACAACCAAAACCCTAGGGACTCCATGCTCTCTGGCCTGACTCACTAACCTACTCCTCAGCTCACCCCACATCATTCCTCGCCAGCCGAGCCATCTGACACCCTGAGTTCCAAACAATGCCTGAGACCCTTCCGAGGCCACAAACCTGGCCGCCCAGTAAATGTAAGAGTGGCCAACCACCCAAATGGGCAAATAGTCTTCGAACCATCCTGAAGGGAAAAAGAGGGGTAGAATTGATTACTAAGAGGCTTATTTATTGTTTATACTGAAGGATCTGCCAAAAAAGAAAACTTTAGATCTCGCCATTGCAGCAGTCACGGCCTAGCCGACTGCACCATGTTCCGTTGCCAATTTAAAGCGCAATTAAAGACACAAAGGGGAAAGGTCAAATAAAACAAATGAAATAAAAAGGGGGGGGGGGAGGGGAGGGGGGGTATAAAATGGGAAACACATGTAATAACTCAGCTGGAGGTGAACGTAAAGACCTGCTGAGGGACTCTGATTAGGCCAAATTAGCCGAATTATAGATCAGAATTCAGTCCGTCAAGTCAGGCAAAAAATCGCAAATAACTCCAGACCCCCGCTGCCGACTCATGCCGGCAACGGCGAGTAGCTAATCCCTGAGTAGGATAAAAAAACGGGGGAACAAACATTAACAAACGCACAACTTCATGAAACACAGAACTGAAACAGCATAACGATTGCAATTAACAATGCCCCCAGCGCCGGGCGCCCTCTCAAGTGACAGGGCGAATATATCGCTTATAACTGGACGACTTCCATCGCCCCACCGCCAGGATCTCAGTTCTGGAGAAACCCGCCGCAGCTGCCGACGTCGCCGCGCCTATCCGAAAGGAATGGGTACCGAAAGCAGCAGGCGAGAGGCCCAAGCCCGTCAGACAGCGACCCAGCATCCACCGGAACTGGTATTTTGTGACTGGCAGCCCGTCATAGTGCAATAGCCATGACCCCTCCTTAGCGGGTCGTACTCCCAGATATTGCATTGCCAGACCCACTGGGCAAACGCTTTCTTCTAGCGCTGGAACCATCGTAACCCAGCGCCCTCTCCCCACTTGATCCGTCTTGGATCGCCGCAATCTGCACAGCAAGGACCTCTCACCCACTACTACGTCCCCGACCAGCATGCGCGATTCCGACCTCCTGGAAGGCGCTACCAACTCAGAAACTCGAAAAGCCCCGTGGTAAGCCATCGAGAAGGCTAAACGGAACAAAAGCGCCTCAAACCTGGACGACGCTACTCGCCCCACCGCCTCGATGACGGCCGGCAACAAAGCCGCATCGATGGGCCGCCTCCTATCCGGCGGCGTCGGCGCAACTCGCGCCCACCCTTTCATAGCCTTCCGTAGAACCTCGCTTTTCGTTACATCCGGGACGCCTCGCAGCTTGCAGAAGAATGAGACGCCAGCCAAGTACCGGGACACGACCGCTCGCGACCTACCGGAAACGTAGAGCTGCCACATAAAAGAAAGCATCAGCCGATGCTTGCTCTTACCTTGATGTTGACGACTCTGGACAAACGCCTCCCACTCGCTCCACGCTTGTCCGTACGCCTTGAGCGTGGCCGGCGCTACCGACCGCAACGCTAGACCTTCCAATCCGGCCCGATCACCTGCCAAACATAATCAGGACAGTGAAAACCCTGTTCTTCGGCCTCGGGTGCCAAAACCCAAAACCTCTCCCACTGTCCCCGCGACAATGCATCTGCGATTTCGTTTTCCAAGCCGGGAACATGCTGCGCCCGGAACCATAGATTCCTACGCAAGCATGTCAAAAGCAAGTGCCCGAGCACCCTCAGAACCACTAGCGATTTCGCCCTCTGGTTATTAATCGCATGCACTACGCCCAGATTGTCGCATCTAAACACTATGCTGCGATTAGCCAACCGGTCGCCCCAAACTTCCAGGGCTACCATAATGGGAAAAAGCTCCAGTAGCAACAGATCCCTTGTAAGACCCTCACTATGCCAGCTTTCCGGCCAAGATGCCACACACCACGATCCCTCCAAAAAACAACCAAATCCATAGGCACCTGCGGCATCGGTAAACAGCTGCAACCGGTCGCTGTCTACGGCTGGCGCTTGCCATATGCTCACACCGTTGAAATCCTCCAGGAACGAAGCCCATACGGCCAGATCCCTTTTTAATTCAGAGGACAATCGAACGAAATGATGAGGCCTGGCACACCCCGCCGTTGCCCTTTCGAGCTTCCGGCAGAAAACCCTGCCCATCGGAATTACCCGACAAGCAAAGTTAAGCATGCCCAGCAAGGACTGCGCCTGACGCAGCGTGACCTTACGCGAGCCTTTGAACCGGCAAATGGTTTCGCGGAGCTTCGACACTTTGTCCTGAGGCAAGCGACACTCCCCCGCCACTGTGTCGATTTCAATCCCCAAGAACGATAAACAGGAGTCAGGACCCTCCGTTTTGTCCTCGGCTACAGGAACACCGAAGTGGTAAAAGAGAGCCTGGGTGCTAAACAACAAATCGGCGCACCTTGTGTCGTTCGCCGGACCTGCGCATAGGAAATCGTCGAGGTAATGTGCAACCCCGTGCCCGCCTGACGTCGACTCCACACACCAATGAAGAAAAGTGCTAAAGCGCTCGAAAAATGAGCATGAAACGAAACATCCCATCGGCAGACATTTGTCGATGAAATACTCCGTCCCAATCCGGAAACCCATGAAACGGAATGAGTCAGGATGCAATGACAATAATCTAAAGGCTGACTCAACATCGATCTTAGCCATGAGGGCCCCGCTCCCGTAGCTGCGGACCATCTCTGGCGCCTCGTCAAATGACTGATACACCACCGAGCAATAAGCCGGTGGTATTGCGTCGTTGACCGAAACCCCCGGCGGGTAAGACAGATGCTGTATGAGCCGAAAAGCGCCCGGGGTCTTCTTCGGAACCACCCCGACCGGGGAGATGACCAAGTCATCCACCGGGGGTGATCTAAAAGGCCCCCCCATCCTGCCCAACCTGACCTCCTTATCTACTTTCTCCCGCAGGACAGTCGGCAATGCCCGTGCAGACTGGAGGTTTCTCTGCGCCCGCACTGATACCTCGCTTGCAACAGGCAAGCGAAAACCAAACTTAAAACCGTCTAACAAAAACTTCGCATCCGCTCTATTTGGATACATATACAACCATTTGCCCATCGTTTCCAACTTAACTGGCGTTGGGGCTCTGCTGAGCGGTCCCGCTCGCGGCCTGCTTCGAGTACGCCTGCTTTCCCTTGCTTCCCTGTCGCCCCCCTTTAAATCAAGAGGAGGCTGGGTGGGCTCCCCCACAATGGTGGCAGGAGTGACGAAACCGACACTGCTTGCCATAGGAACATGTTCCGCTATTAAACGCGAAGCATTTCCCCCGAGTAGCAGACCGCCCGCCTCCGCGAGCGGCCGATCCGCCTGTCCTGGCCATTCCTACGTCCGCGGCCGCCCCCTGGGCTGATGACCCCGCGCGACGCATACCTGTTCCCTGTTTCTGGGGCTCCACCTCTTGTTGTGATGCCCGGGTCACTTTGAGCCAGACCTCCACATCTTTGAAACCAAAATCCATGACCCGCAGCCCGTCCTGTTTCTCCCGAAACTCTTGGTCATACTGCCGCCATTCCGAGCCCGCGGACGTGCGCTGCATGTCATGCACGAGATGCAGGTACCGGATAATATTCATGTGTTCTTCCGGCCTATCCTCCAAATAGCATGCCGCAAACACCCAAAAACCGGCCAGCCAATTATCAAAAGACCGGAAAGCTTCTGTCCCCATGCCCGTCTTAGCGGCCGCCGCTTTGTAGTCCCTCTTCATGGCCCTAGTCAAGACGAACAAGTCTACGAGGTCACCCCTACGTATCTTCTTGCGGCAGCTATCTCGCAGCCCCCTCATAACTGCGGTGTACTCGCAGCGCACTACCCCCGGCAGATCGCGCCGCTTCTTTGCCCTACGCTCCTCTACACTCATTCGCCTGCGTCGCTTGCGCCTCTTCTGTTGCTTCGCCGCCCTTTTGGCAAGTTTCTCGGCCTCCCTCCTTGCCCTAGCGGTACTATCCGCGTCGGACGCTTGTGACGCCAAAGAGGAGGATGAGGAGGAGGATGAAGAGCTACGCGAACTCGAGCTCGCGGTGGAATTTGAAAAAGACTGCACCAACTCACCGGATGCCGTCGACCTCTCCGACTCGGATTGCTCGTCGTCTTCATTCCAATCTTCGTCCACTGCGAAGTCTGCCGAGTCCCCTTCACCTTGGTCCTCTGTGGAAGACAAAACAAAAGAGGGACCGGCCCGCGCGTGCGGCGCACGCCGGGCACCCCGTGCGGAATGCGCAGGGCCCGAGCCTCCCTGTCGCTCGCAGTCTGGCCCTAGCTCCAGCTCCGCTGCTGCCGCCCCCAGCTCTCGGCAGGCTCTTGCCACTCGCTGCGCCGCTGATGACCTGCCCTTGTCTGACCTCTTGCGCCCTGCAGCTCGGCCGGAGTCCGCCGTTGTCCTGGGGGAGGCCACTCCCGCTAATGGCACAAGAGCCTGCGCCACCGTGGCCAGTGCCGACGCTATGGCCCCAGGGGAATCCCATGCGGCACGACCCCCGGAAACGCCGCCCGAAGGGCGACCGGTCCTTGTTTGGGCGCGAGCCCGCGCCCTTTGACCGCCTGATACGCCCCGGGGGTCCCGCTCCTCCTGCTCCGACCCGAAGGCAAGAGCCCCCCTGCCGGCCCCGAGGCTCTCCCTCTCCGATCCCTCCTCGTCCCTATCCAGGGAAGGAGAAGAATCTCCTGATCCGGGGGAGGACCCGCTGACTGGTACAGCTGCCTGGGCCGCGGCCCTGCGGCCGCTGACCCATTCCCTGTCACCCCTCCCGCCGCGGGCCCCGCCGCGTCCGGCGACAGTGACAGGGACCTGCTGCCCCTCCGCGCGTGCTCCCCCGCGTGTCGTCAGACCGGCAGAGGGTGCACCCGCCTGTTGCTGACGGCCACCCCTTGCCGGTCCTGCTGTGCCCCCATTATTATTGATGCTGACAGTGCCCCCAGCGCTGCCTCCTCGAGGCACGCGCTGCACCCCCCTCAACCTATCTCTCCCCCTGCCGAAATCCGGCATCCGGGGAGAAGAAGAGGCTGCTGTGTGTTCAGCTGGCGCCGCTGCGCGCACACGTGCGCGGCTAGCGGCGCCCGGAGCGAGCGTGGGCGCGCGCGCACCACGAGCGCGCGCCCCACGTACAACCGCCAGCTGCCTCCCGGCCTGCTCCTCCTGTCTGGCCGCCGCGCGAGGTACTTGACTAGACCCCGCGCGGCGACCGCCAGCTCCCTGCAGCCTCGCCACCTCCCGCCCGACCCGAACAGCCGTCCGGGGCGGGGAAGGAGAGACTACCTCCGCTGCGCCCTGGTGCCCCCCACCGCGTGCACGCGCGCGCCCGCGGGCGCCCGCCATGAAGCCGGTCTCGGCGGCTCCCGGCGGGGACGGCCGCCGCCCGCCAACACTCGAGCGGCCTGCAGGGACCCCTGGTCCCCCACGCCGCCCTCGTCTGGCTGGGGTGACCGGCTCGGCACCCGGCGACGAGTCTGCCCGGGCCCCGCCATCGTTGCCAGAGGGGGCATCTGATGAGGCCCTAGGGGACGGAGCCCCGTCCCCTCCACCGCTCACCACTGCGTCAGGGCCCGCTCGTCCGTCCGACCGACGGAACCGAGCCGGGGCCCTTAACATGCGCTGGGGCGAGAGGACATATTAGCAACCCTTGATATAAGCAAGGGACACCCTGGGCTACTGGAGAGGGGAGCAATAAAGAGGCAGTATGTCTCTGTTAACAGCAGGCAATAAAACAAATGATTTTTGCTGGCACTGCAGCACTCACCAAACCGAGTCACCAAGAGACTTAAAATGGCTTCACCTTCCCTATATATATCAAGCCCTCCCCTTAAAGAAGGCTGTACTTTCCTTACAGCTAGGTCCACCCCTCCCCAGATGTTTAACCCTTTCCTCTCCTATGCAGTCAATACTCTCTTCATCCGGAGCATGCGCAGTGTGAGAACACAGTTACATGGGCTGTATCCTGAGCATGCGCAGTGTGAGAACACTGTCACATGGGCTGTGTCCTGAGCATGCGCAGTGTGAGAACATAGTTACATGGGCTGTATCCTGAGCATGCGCAGTGTGAGAACACCGTTACATGGGCTGTATCCTGAGCATGCGCAGTGTGAGAACACCGTTACATGGGCTGTATCCTGAGCATGCGCAGTGTGAGAACACCATTACATGGGCTGTATCCGGAGCATGCGCAGTGTGAGAACATCGTTACATGGGCTGTATCCTGAGCATGCGCAGTGTGAGAACACCGTTACATGGGCTGTATCCTGAGCATGCGCAGTGTGAGAACACCGTTACATGGGCTGTATCCGGAGAATGTGCAGTGTGAGAACACCGTTACATGGGCTGTATCCGGAGCATGCGCAGTGTGAGAACACAGTTACATGGGCTGTATCCGGAGCATGCGCAGTGTGAGAACACTGTCACATGGGCTGTGTCCTGAGCATGCGCAGTGTGAGAACATAGTTACATGGGCTGTATCCTGAGCATGCGCAGTGTGAGAACACCGTTACATGGGCTGTATCCGGAGCATGTGCAGTGTGAGAACATCGTTACATGGGCTGTATCCGGAGCATGCGCAGTGTGAGAACACCGTTACATGGGCTGTATCCGGAGCATGCGCAGTGTGAGAACATCGTTACATGGGCTGTATCCTGAGCATGCGCAGTGTGAGAACATCGTTACATGGGCTGTATCCGGAGCATGCGCAGTGTGAGAACACCGTTACATGGGCTGTATCCGGAGCATGCGCAGTGTGAGAACATTGTTACATGGGCTGTATCCGGAGCATGCGCAGTGTGAGAACACCGTTACATGGGCTGTATCCGGAGCATGCGCAGTGTGAGAACATTGTTACATGTGCTGTATCCGGAGCATGCGCAGTGTGAGAACATTGTTACATGGGCTGTATCCGGAGCATGCGCAGTGTGAGAACATTGTTACATGGGCTGTATCCGGAGCATGTGCAGTGTGAGAACACCGTTACATGGGCTGTATCCGGAGCATGTGCAGTGTGAGAACATTGTTACATGGGCTGTATCCGGAGCATGCGCAGTGTGAGAACACCGTTACATGGGCTGTATCCGGAGCATGCGCAGTGTGAGAACATTGTTACATGGGCTGTATCCGGAGCATGCGCAGTGTGAGAACACCGTTACATGGGCTGTATCCGGAGCATGCGCAGTGTGAGAACATTGTTACATGGGCTGTATCCGGAGCATGCGCAGTGTGAGAACACCGTTACATGGGCTGTATCCGGAGCATGCGCAGTGTGAGAACATTGTTACATGGGCTGTATCCGGAGCATGCGCAGTGTGAGAACATTGTTACATGGGCTGTATCCGGAGCATGTGCAGTGTGAGAACACCGTTACATGGGCTGTATCCGGAGCATGTGCAGTGTGAGAACATCGTTACATGGGCTGTATCTGGAGCATGCGCAGTGTGAGAACACCGTTACATGGGCTGTATCCGGAGCATGTGCAGTGTGAGAACATCGTTACATGGGCTGTATCCTGAGCATGCGCAGTGTGAGAACATCGTTACATGGGCTGTATCCGGAGCATGCGCAGTGTGAGAACACCGTTACATGGGCTGTATCCGGAGCATGCGCAGTGTGAGAACATCGTTACATGGGCTGTATCCGGAGCATGCGCAGTGTGAGAACATTGTTACATGGGCTGTATCCGGAGCATGCGCAGTGTGAGAACACCGTTACATGGGCTGTATCCGGAGCATGAGCAGTGTGAGAACATTGTTACATGGGCTGTATCCTGAGCATGCGCAGTGTGAGAACATCGTTACATGGGCTGTATCCGGAGTATGAGCAGTGTGACAACATCGTTACATGGGCTGTATCCGGAGCATGCGCAGTGTGAGAACAGCGTTACATGGGCTGTATCCGGAGCATGCGCAGTGTGAGAACATCGTTACATGGGCTGTATCCGGAGCATGCGCAGTGTGAGAACATCGTTACATGGGCTGTATCCTGAGCATGCGCAGTGTGAGAACATCGTTACATGGGCTGTATCCGGAGCATGCACAGTGTGAGAACATCGTTACATGGGCTGTATCCGGAGCATGCGCAGTGTGAGAACATCGTTACATGGGCTGTATCCAGAGCATGCGCAGTGTGAGAACATCGTTACATGGACTGTATCCGGAGCATGTGCAGTTTGAGAACATCATTACGTGGGCTGTATCCAGAGCATGTGCAGTGTGAGAACAGCATTACGTGGGCTGTATCCGGAGTATGCGCAGTGTGATATCATCGTTACATGGACTGTATCCGGAGCATGCGCAGTGTGAGAACATCGTTACATGGGCTGTATCCGGAGCATGCGCAGTGTGAGAACACCGTTACATGGGCTGTATCCTGAGCATGCGCAGTGTGAGAACACCGTTACATGGGCTGTATCCGGAGCATGTGCAGTGTGAGAACATCGTTACATGGGCTGTATCCGGAGCATGCGCAGTGTGAGAACACCGTTACATGGGCTGTATCCGGAGCATGCACAGTGTGAGATCATCGTTACATGGGCTGTATCCGGAGCATGCGCAGTGTGAGAACATCGTTACATGGGCTGTATCCTGAGCATGCGCAGTGTGAGAACACCGTTACATGGGCTGTATCCTGAGCATGCGCAGTGTGAGAACACCGTTACATGGGCTGTATCCGGAGAATGTGCAGTGTGAGAACACCGTTACATGGGCTGTATCCGGAGCATGCGCAGTGTGAGAACACAGTTACATGGGCTGTATCCGGAGCATGCGCAGTGTGAGAACACTGTCACATGGGCTGTGTCCTGAGCATGCGCAGTGTGAGAACATAGTTACATGGGCTGTATCCTGAGCATGCGCAGTGTGAGAACACCGTTACATGGGCTGTATCCGGAGCATGTGCAGTGTGAGAACATCGTTACATGGGCTGTATCCGGAGCATGCGCAGTGTGAGAACACCGTTACATGGGCTGTATCCGGAGCATGTGCAGTGTGAGAACATCGTTACATGGGCTGTATCCTGAGCATGCGCAGTGTGAGAACATCGTTACATGGGCTGTATCCGGAGCATGCGCAGTGTGAGAACACCGTTACATGGGCTGTATCCGGAGCATGCGCAGTGTGAGAACATTGTTACATGGGCTGTATCCGGAGCATGCGCAGTGTGAGAACACCGTTACATGGGCTGTATCCGGAGCATGCGCAGTGTGAGAACATTGTTACATGGGCTGTATCCGGAGCATGCGCAGTGTGAGAACACCGTTACATGGGCTGTATCCGGAGCATGCGCAGTGTGAGAACATTGTTACATGGGCTGTATCCGGAGCATGCGCAGTGTGAGAACATTGATACATGGGCTGTATCCGGAGCATGTGCAGTGTGAGAACACCGTTACATGGGCTGTATCCGGAGCATGTGCAGTGTGAGAACATCGTTACATGGGCTGTATCTGGAGCATGCGCAGTGTGAGAACACCGTTACATGGGCTGTATCCGGAGCATGTGCAGTGTGAGAACATTGTTACATGGGCTGTATCCTGAGCATGCGCAGTGTGAGAACATCGTTAGATGGGCTGTATCCGGAGCATGCGCAGTGTGAGAACACCGTTACATGGGCTGTATCCGGAGCATGCGCAGTGTGAGAACATTGTTACATGGGCTGTATCCGGAGCATGCGCAGTGTGAGAACACCGTTACATGGGCTGTATCCGGAGCATGAGCAGTGTGAGAACATTGTTACATGGGCTGTATCCTGAGCATGCGCAGTGTGAGAACATCGTTACATGGGCTGTATCCGGAGTATGAGCAGTGTGACAACATCGTTACATGGGCTGTATCCGGAGCATGCGCAGTGTGAGAACAGCGTTACTTGGGCTGTATCCGGAGCATGCGCAGTGTGAGAACATTGTTACATGGGCTGTATCCGGAGCATGCGCAGTGTGAGAACATCGTTACGTGGGCTGTATCCGGAGCATGCGCAGTGTGAGAACATCGTTACATGGGCTGTATCCTGAGCATGCGCAGTGTGAGAACATCGTTACATGGGCTGTATCCGGAGCATGCACAGTGTGAGAACACTGTCACATGGGCTGTGTCCTGAGCATGCGCAGTGTGAGAACATAGTTACATGGGCTGTATCCTGAGCATGCGCAGTGTGAGAACACCGTTACATGGGCTGTATCCGGAGCATGTGCAGTGTGAGAACATCGTTACATGGGCTGTATCCGGAGCATGCGCAGTGTGAGAACACCGTTACATGGGCTGTATCCGGAGCATGTGCAGTGTGAGAACATCGTTACATGGGCTGTATCCTGAGCATGCGCAGTGTGAGAACATCGTTACATGGGCTGTATCCGGAGCATGCGCAGTGTGAGAACACCGTTACATGGGCTGTATCCGGAGCATGCGCAGTGTGAGAACATTGTTACATGGGCTGTATCCGGAGCATGCGCAGTGTGAGAACACCGTTACATGGGCTGTATCCGGAGCATGCGCAGTGTGAGAACATTGTTACATGGGCTGTATCCGGAGCATGCGCAGTGTGAGAACACCGTTACATGGGCTGTATCCGGAGCATGCGCAGTGTGAGAACATTGTTACATGGGCTGTATCCGGAGCATGCGCAGTGTGAGAACATTGATACATGGGCTGTATCCGGAGCATGTGCAGTGTGAGAACACCGTTACATGGGCTGTATCCGGAGCATGTGCAGTGTGAGAACATCGTTACATGGGCTGTATCTGGAGCATGCGCAGTGTGAGAACACCGTTACATGGGCTGTATCCGGAGCATGTGCAGTGTGAGAACATCGTTACATGGGCTGTATCCTGAGCATGCGCAGTGTGAGAACATCGTTAGATGGGCTGTATCCGGAGCATGCGCAGTGTGAGAACACCGTTACATGGGCTGTATCCGGAGCATGCGCAGTGTGAGAACATTGTTACATGGGCTGTATCCGGAGCATGCGCAGTGTGAGAACACCGTTACATGGGCTGTATCCGGAGCATGAGCAGTGTGAGAACATTGTTACATGGGCTGTATCCTGAGCATGCGCAGTGTGAGAACATCGTTACATGGGCTGTATCCGGAGTGTGAGCAGTGTGACAACATCGTTACATGGGCTGTATCCGGAGCATGCGCAGTGTGAGAACAGCGTTACTTGGGCTGTATCCGGAGCATGCGCAGTGTGAGAACATCGTTACATGGGCTGTATCCGGAGCATGCGCAGTGTGAGAACATCGTTACGTGGGCTGTATCCGGAGCATGCGCAGTGTGAGAACATCGTTACATGGGCTGTATCCTGAGCATGCGCAGTGTGAGAACATCGTTACATGGGCTGTATCCGGAGCATGCACAGTGTGAGAACATCGTTACATGGGCTGTATCCGGAGCATGCGCAGTGTGAGAACATCGTTACATGGGCTGTATCCAGAGCATGCGCAGTGTGAGAACATCGTTACATGGACTGTATCCGGAGCATGTGCAGTTTGAGAACATCATTACGTGGGCTGTATCCAGAGCATGTGCAGTGTGAGAACAGCATTACGTGGGCTGTATCCGGAGTATGCGCAGTGTGATATCATCGTTACATGGACTGTATCCGGAGCATGCGCAGTGTGAGAACATCGTTACATGGGCTGTATCCGGAGCATGCGCAGTGTGAGAACACCGTTACATGGGCTGTATCCTGAGCATGCGCAGTGTGAGAACACCGTTACATGGGCTGTATCCGGAGCATGTGCAGTGTGAGAACATCGTTACATGGGCTGTATCCGGAGCATGCGCAGTGTGAGAACACCGTTACATGGGCTGTATCCGGAGCATGCAC
The DNA here is from genome assembly GCF_028390025.1 of Pseudophryne corroboree. Lineage (NCBI taxonomy): Eukaryota > Metazoa > Chordata > Amphibia > Anura > Myobatrachidae > Pseudophryne > Pseudophryne corroboree. Next base: position 17,122,381 of record NC_086452.1, read on the forward strand.
AGTGTGAGATCATCGTTACATGGGCTGTATCCGGAGCATGCGCAGTGTGAGAACATCGTTACATGGGCTGTATCCTGAGCATGCGCAGTGTGAGAACACCGTTACATGGGCTGTATCCTGAGCATGCGCAGTGTGAGAACACCGTTACATGGGCTGTATCCGGAGAATGTGCAGTGTGAGAACACCGTTACATGGGCTGTATCCGGAGCATGCGCAGTGTGAGAACACAGTTACATGGGCTGTATCCGGAGCATGCGCAGTGTGAGAACACTGTCACATGGGCTGTGTCCTGAGCATGCGCAGAGTGAGAACATAGTTACATGGGCTGTATCCTGAGCATGCGCAGTGTGAGAACACCGTTACATGGGCTGTATCCGGAGCATGTGCAGTGTGAGAACATCGTTACATGGGCTGTATCCGGAGCATGCGCAGTGTGAGAACACCGTTACATGGGCTGTATCCGGAGCATGTGCAGTGTGAGAACATCGTTACATGGGCTGTATCCTGAGCATGCGCAGTGTGAGAACATCGTTACATGGGCTGTATCCGGAGCATGCGCAGTGTGAGAACACCGTTACATGGGCTGTATCCGGAGCATGCGCAGTGTGAGAACATTGTTACATGGGCTGTATCCGGAGCATGCGCAGTGTGAGAACACCGTTACATGGGCTGTATCCGGAGCATGCGCAGTGTGAGAACATTGTTACATGGGCTGTATCCGGAGCATGCGCAGTGTGAGAACATTGTTACATGGGCTGTATCCGGAGCATGTGCAGTGTGAGAACACCGTTACATGGGCTGTATCCGGAGCATGCGCAGTGTGAGAACATTGTTACATGGGCTGTATCCGGAGCATGCGCAGTGTGAGAACACCGTTACATGGGCTGTATCCGGAGCATGCGCAGTGTGAGAACATCGTTACATGGGCTGTATCCGGAGCATGCGCAGTGTGAGAACACCGTTACATGGGCTGTATCCGGAGCATGCGCAGTGTGAGAACATTGTTACATGGGCTGTATCCGGAGCATGCGCAGTGTGAGAACACCGTTACATGGGCTGTATCCGGAGCATGCGCAGTGTGAGAACATTGTTACATGGGCTGTATCCGGAGCATGCGCAGTGTGAGAATATTGTTACATGGGCTGTATCCGGAGCATGTGCAGTGTGAGAACACCGTTACATGGGCTGTATCCGGAGCATGCGCAGTGTGAGAACACCGTTACATGGGCTGTATCCGGAGCATGTGCAGTGTGAGAACATCGTTACATGGGCTGTATCCGGAGCATGCGCAGTGTGAGAACACCGTTACATGGGCTGTATCCGGAGCATGTGCAGTGTGAGAACATCGTTACATGGGCTGTATCCTGAGCATGCGCAGTGTGAGAACATCGTTACATGGGCTGTATCCGGAGCATGCGCAGTGTGAGAACATTGTTACATGGGCTGTATCCGGAGCATGCGCAGTGTGAGAACACCGTTACATGGGCTGTATCCGGAGCATGCGCAGTGTGAGAACATTGTTACATGGGCTGTATCCGGAGCATGCGCAGTGTGAGAACATTGTTACATGGGCTGTATCCGGAGCATGTGCAGTGTGAGAACACCGTTACATGGGCTGTATCCGGAGCATGCGCAGTGTGAGAACATTGTTACATGGGCTGTATCCGGAGCATGCGCAGTGTGAGAACACCGTTACATGGGCTGTATCCGGAGCATGCGCAGTGTGAGAACATCGTTACATGGGCTGTATCCGGAGCATGCGCAGTGTGAGAACACCGTTACATGGGCTGTATCCGGAGCATGCGCAGTGTGAGAACATTGTTACATGGGCTGTATCCGGAGCATGCGCAGTGTGAGAACACCGTTACATGGGCTGTATCCGGAGCATGCGCAGTGTGAGAACATTGTTACATGGGCTGTATCCGGAGCATGCGCAGTGTGAGAACATTGTTACATGGGCTGTATCCGGAGCATGTGCAGTGGGAGAACACCGTTACATGGGCTGTATCCGGAGCATGTGCAGTGTGAGAACATCGTTACATGGGCTGTATCCGGAGCATGCGCAGTGTGAGAACACCGTTACATGGGCTGTATCCGGAGCATGTGCAGTGTGAGAACATCGTTACATGGGCTGTATCCTGAGCATGCGCAGTGTGAGAACATCGTTACATGGGCTGTATCCGGAGCATGCGCAGTGTGAGAACATTGTTACATGGGCTGTATCCGGAGCATGTGCAGTGTGAGAACACCGTTACATGGGCTGTATCCGGAGCATGAGCAGTGTGAGAACAGCGTTACATGGGCTGTATCCGGAGCATGCGCAGTGTGAGAACATCGTTACATGGGCTGTATCCGGAGCATGCGCAGTGTGAGAACATCGTTACGTGGGCTGTATCCGGAGCATGCGCAGTGTGAGAACATCGTTACATTGGCTGTATCCTGAGCATGCGCAGTGTGAGAACATCGTTACATGGGCTGTATCCTGAGCATGTGCAGTGTGAGAACATCATTACGTGGGCTGTATCCAGAGCATGTGCAGTGTGAGAACATCGTTACGTGGGCTGTATCCGGAGCATGCGCAGTGTGAGAACATCGTTACATCGTTACATGGGCTGTATCCGGAGCATGCGCAGTGTGAGAACATCGTTACATGGGCTGTATCCAGAGCATGCGCAGTGTGAGAACATCGTTACGTGGACTGTATCCGGAGCATGTGCAGTGTGAGAACATCATTACGTGGGCTGTATCCAGAGCATGTGCAGTGTGAGAACAGCATTACGTGGGCTGTATCCGGAGCATGCGCAGTGTGAGAACATTGTTACATGGGCTGTATCCAGAGCATGCGCAGTGTGATATCATCGTTACATGGGCTGTATCCGGAGCATGCGCAGTGTGAGAACATTGTTACATGGACTGTATCCGGAGCATGCGCAGTGTGAGAACATCGTTACATGGGCTGTATCCGGAGCATGAGCAGTGTGATATCATCGTTACATGGACTGTATCCGGAACTTGCGCAGTGTGAGAACATCGTTACATGAGACTGGAGAGACAGATGGAGTCACTGGGGAGCTGGAGACACTGTGGGGATGGAGCTGGAGAGACACTTGGGGGCTAGAGAGACACTGGGGAGCTGAAGAGTCAGAAGGGAGCTGGGGAGACAGTAGGGAGCTGGAAACTCAGAAGGGCGCTGGAGCTGAAGAGTAAGTGGGTGGCTGGAGAGGCAGAAGGAGGCTGGAGAGTCACTGGGGGGGGCGTGAGAGACATGGGAGAATGAGACTGGAGAGACACTTGGAACTTAGAGAGACATAAGTGGGAATGAGGCTAAAGAGAACTGGGTGAAAGTGGTTGGAGGTTATCCACAAAGGAAGGATTAGAAGGAAAAGGTTCGGGGACAGCCATCTACATTAAGGCACCAATTCAAACGAAACATTACTGAAATTAACAAATACAGTTCAATAATATAAAATTGCTCGGGGAAGTTCACATTTTGCCGAGCACCAAAACTTCTGTTACTATGGTTTATCGGATTGAACAATTCTAATTTATTACCCATCGTCTGATAATCCTCTGATAATTAATGAAAAACATGTTACAATGAGTAAGGTTGGGCTGTATAATAAATGAAATATACACAAGGGGCGACGAAATATTAGAACAAATACTAAATAATACAATTTTAAAACTTGACAGAAGCACAAGCTCAAAGTTATCAAAACAGAGACTTCATTCAACAGTAAGTGTGGGACGGCGAAAATGAACTGAAGTCTCCGCAGAGCCCACAGTCATAGAGAAAGTTTACGGTTGCAACCAAATACACACCTCACCAATACAGGGAGAACATTGACTCATTCCCATCAGTGTGAGGCACAAGAGGAGGATCAAAACCACTGATCTTATTTTCCTAGATGCAGAAAGAATATCTTATATCAACCTGCCCGAAGACAGAAAATAATTGGAGAATATTCAGCCGGCAATGATACAAAATACCTCACAAAAATATCTTGAATATGCCTGTAACCTGACTGTAATATGCCATAAGATGCATCGAAAACTATAACAAATTAAACTAATGAACGTTTGAAAGGCGGCAATGGGGGAGCAATGGGAAAGCTGCTACAGAGGCTTAGACAGCAGAGATGAGATAAGATGATGAAAGAAAAAAATGATTTAAAGGGAAACAACAGTCAACAAAAATAGATTAAGAGGAATCAATGGTGTTTAATCCCCCCCCACCAACCTCCCCCTTCATGCGTAGTGTTTTAATGTGCATAGTTGAAAATATCTTACATCTGTTTACTAGAGTTGTGCACAGACCCACGTAATTTGGTTTCGGATCCTTCGTGTTTTTGTTTTGCAAAAACACCCTCAAGTGGTTTGGTTCGGATTTGGTTTTTGGTTCGGTGTAAAATCAATTAAAAAAAATTACTAATCATTGATTAAAAAGAAAAAATCAATAGCTAAAATCATGTCATTTTTTGCAATTTAAAACCCGAAATTCGGATTTAAAATTCAAATTCCAAACCACGGGAAGATCCGAACTGGGACTCGGTTCAGATCGGATTTCCACGGGAGATCCGTACTGGGTTTTGGTTCGGTTTGGATCCACATAATTCTGGTGGATTTGGATTTCCGGAGAATAGAACCGCACATCTCTACTATTTACAGAATGACTGGAACATTTCTGTGTAGGGGCAGAACAGACATCGTTTTCTTCTGTAGTAACTTATTCCTTGTACTGTGTCTGAACATCTGGAACACTGTAATTGTTGTAAATTGTAATTAGGACTGTTTTAACGGGTAGCAGTTGATTTACCGACGGACACAACACAGACGGTTATAATCCCAACACCCATTGACTGACAATCAGAATACCGACACAGTTAAAATACCGCCATTCATTATGTCGACATGTTCTAAGTGCCGACATAGTCAGAATACCGACATTTGGAATGGTGACATGTCAAAACGTCGACATGCGTTTTTAAGGAATTTTTGCCCAAAAACAGACTTGCTCATACAGTACTTTACCATCTCAGTGGACCTGGAGGGGGAATATACCGTGCCCGAAGCATAGTGTGCGCAGCAAGCCATGCAAGGGGACGCGGTACACTCAGACTGTGCCCATGTCAACCTATGTCGACATTGACACAAAAACAGAAAAACTCATGTCACATTTTAACATGTCGGCATTTCAAATGTTGGCATTCTGACTATGTCGGCATTTCAAACATGCCGGCATAATGAATGATGGTATTTTGACTGTAAGCCAATGGCTGTCAGGATTACGATCGTCGGTATTGCGTCCGTCGGTAAATCATACTGAACCCGTTTTAACAGCTTTGTAGGCCCTGTGCAAAACATTGCACTGAGGCCCCTACCCACCCATTCATGGGAATATACACTGCTCAAAAAAATAAAGGGAACACTAAAATAACACATCCTAGATCTGAATGAATGAAATATTCTTATTAAATACTTTGTTCTTTACATAGTTGAATGTGCTGACAACAAAATCACACAAAAATTATCAATGGAAATCAAATTTATTAACCCATGGAGGTCTGGATTTGGAGTCACACTCAAAATTAAAGTGGAAAAACACACTACAGGCTGATCCAACTTTGATGTAATGTCCTTAAAACAAGTCAAAATGAGGCTCAGTAGTGTGTGTGGCCTCCACGTGCCTGTATGACCTCCCTACAACGCCTGGGCATGCTCCTGATGAGGTGGCGGATGGTCTCCTGAGGGATCTCCTCCCAGACCTGGACTAAAGCATCCTCCAACTCCTGGACAGTCTGTGGTGCAACGTGGCGTTAGTGGATGGAGCGAGACATGATGTCCCAGATGTGCTCAATTGGATTCAGGTCTGGGGAACGGGCGGGCCAGTCCATAGCATCAATGCCTTCGTCTAGCATGAACTGCTGACACACTCCAGCCACATGAGGTCTAGCATTGTCTTGCATTAGGAGGAACCCAGGGCCAACCGCACCAGCATATGGTCTCACAAGGGGTCTGAGGATCTCATCTCGGTACCTAATGGCAGCCAGGCTACCTCTGGCGAGCACATGGAGGGCTGTGCGGCCCCCCAAAGAAATGCCACTCCACACCATTACTGACCCACTGCCAAACCGATCATGCTGGAGGATGTTGCAGGCAGCAAACATTCTCCTTGGCGTCTCCAGACTCTGTCACGTCTGTCACATGTGCTCAGTGAGAACCTGCTTTCATCTGTGAAGAGCACAGGGCGCCAGTGGCGAATTTGCCAATCTTGGTGTTCTCTGGCAAATGCCAAACGTCCTGCACGGTGTTGGGCTGTAAGCACAACCCCCACCTGTGGACGTCGGGCCCTCATACCACCCTCATGGAGTCTGTTTCGTTTGAGTAGACACATGCACATTTGTGGCTTGCTGGAGGTCATTTTGCAGGGCTCTGGCAGTGCTCCTCCTGTTCCTCCTTGCACAAAGGCGGAGGTAGCGGTCCTGCTGCTGGGTGGTTGCCCTCCTACGGCCTCCTCCACGTCTCCTGATGTACTGGCCTGTCTCCTGGTAGCGCCTCCATGCTCTGGACACTACGCTGACAGACACAGCAAACCTTCTTGCCACAGCTCACATTGATGTGCCATCCTGGTTGAGCTGCACTACCTGAGCCACTTGTGTGGGTTGTAGGGAGGTCATACAGGCACGTGGAGGCCACACACACTACTGAGCCTCATTTTGACTTGTTTTAAGGACATTACATCAAAGTTGGATCAGCCTGTAGTGTGTTTTTCCACTTTCATTTTGAGGGTGACTTCAAATCCAGACCTCCATGGGTTAATAAATTTGATTTCCATTGATAATTTTTGTGTGATTTTGTTGTCAGCGCATTCAACTATGTAAAGAACAAAGTATTTAATAAGAATATTTCATTCATTCAGATCTAGGATGTGTTATTTTAGTGTTTCCTTTATTTTTTTGAGCAGTGTATATATATATATATATACAAATATATATATATATATATATATATATATATATATATATATATATATATACACCACTCCTGCAAATTTTGGGGTTGTACAGTCAGGCAATGTGCATTATTTTTATATCAGCATGGAAGAATGGAGCACAACTCAAATTGTCTAAATACATGTTCCATTTCTATTGCAATATATTATGCCAGTGGCTCCCAAACTGGGGGTTTCAGCACACTTTCAGGGGTGCACTAGGTTGGTGATCCAGGACCAAATCAAATCAATGTAATAAGCCAAAATCAGTGCTGGTGTCTGCCACTCATATAATATGTGGACAAACAATAGTGAAACCTTGTCCACCAGCCAATGCCTTACCCTAAGGACGGCTGTACGCGCAAGTTACTTCATTTAATTAACTTTGCTGAATTTCTCCATAAGAAACTTTTGGCCTAGGAATGCCGTCAGAAAAAATGCTGAAACTCGAGGGCGCCATGATTCGCCAACGTTTGGGAGATGTTGTAGAAAGCAGATGATCTCATCCATCAGAAATATTCCTAAAACTACAGATTATTCTCAGGTCTGTATGAGAATTCACAGGCGACTTATATCCAACTAAAGTGTGTTTGGTTTTTGTAGAGAATCGTTGAGAAAAGTTTGACGTTACTGTTGAGATAATATAAAATAATACAATATAAACACTCCTGTTATACATAATATAATATCAACATTCCTGCGATACATAATACAATATAAATACTCCTATGATACATAATATAATATAAACATTCCTGTGATACATAGGATAATATAAACACTCATGTGATACGTAATATAATATAATTCATTCCTATTCAGGAAAAATTACATTTGGAACTTACATTTACAAGAATATCTTTTGGGTCACTGTTATACCTACAAACTAGTATAAATGTCATTTGCTACAAGATACTAAACAGAAGTAGAGACTTGCGAAGAGAGACGATCGGTGCTAGGGAATTGGTCAAATTTAAAAGACCCAAAAACTTTTAGAGATAAATAAGTAGAAATTGCAATTATTTTATAATAATTGACCATACGTACATTAATATTAGGTGTATTATAGCAGCAAGAATCCAACTTAAGACTACCCTCAGTAAATAAGTGCCACTAATTCCACCAAACTGAGAAATCCAGAGTTACAGAGAGGTTCTGAGAGTAACCGCAATGTATTTCCAGTCTCCTTCCCCGCCGCCTTCTTCCCCGCTGTACAGAAATAAAATATAAAATATTGTGTTTCTTTTAAACATCACAGATTTTATACATGGCTGAAATAAAGATGCAAATCACAAGACAATAAATTCAAAGCTTTGTTACAAACACCCTGAAGAAAACCTGTACAAATCATAAACTGTCAGATGGATGGATGATGAAAGTTTTTGGCAGGGAAAGAGATACAGTACAAATCACTTTTCTGTTTTCAACATTCCTCCGTCTTTCCTAGTTGCAGGCACATCATCAACCTTAATGATGGGAGCCTTCCACAAAAATAATTCCTAAGCCTCGGGAACACACACCTACCTGACACCATTAGAAAGTACTCGGCAAACAACATCAATCTCCTTGTGAGTGTGATTTACAGTCTATCCTTCCAGATTGTCGAGAAGATTTCTTGAGCACAACCAGTGTCAAGCTGGGATTTTAATCCAGTTTGCTCCCCGGCCCGTGTAAATGTCAGAGATTGGAGACTTGTCTTCGGTGAATTAATACTCAAATTGCAACCGTTTGAACACATTATCGACTAATCATTAACCCCCCATTGGAGAATCGGGTCAAAGTGCATGATAAAGAGGCCAATCTCTAAGCATTGGCAAATTTACAAGATGTGAAAGTTAGTATGATTTTTTTCTCTCCAAAAAGTTTTATGGAAACGATAAACGGTATAGTATGCAGGATGATGCCAAACCGACAGGGACACCAGCAATGGACAAAACCATTCTACACCAACAGTGCTGTCGTAGAACCTAAAGTCACAGAAAGGAAGCGCGCTTCCGGGGAACCGCACAGACTACGGGCTATTGACTTGAATCTGTGAATCGTTGTCCAAGAGTTGTGGGCCCTACAAGTACACACTTGCCGAAATTTCCAATTGGACGAAGGTCGATTTCAATGATTAACGACTGTAACAGACACAGTCCCAGTGGGCTTTTGAGGAGTACTTTTTGCCAGCCTGTTTCTGGATTCAGTGTGTAAGTGCAAGAGGGAAGGAAAGAACTGTGTTATCACCTATACAGCATGCTGCCTGGATTCCCAATAGAACTGTAGAACTGGACATCACATATTGTGAAACATAATCCCTCTGTTATATGTGTTTGTGCTTATCAGGGAATAATATTTCTAGCCTGATGTTTTGTACGGAATGCATATGATGATGTGTATGTATATGAATGTATTGGTTATAGTATTATAGTTTGTAAAATAATGTTGTCGCCCCCCCATGTGACTGCTCAGATAACCTGTGTGTTTGCTGTTGTAGATACAGCCAGTCTCAGATGTCAGCCCATACACCTCCCTCATTCTTCCCCACACAATGGATTCCAGGCCAAATAATCAGATTAATTAAGTAAGGTTAATTTAGTTAACATCTATTGTGGCCAGGGGACATGCCTGGACATGTGAAAGAAGGTCTATTCTGTAGTCAGACCCTTAATGTAACTCACCCGATACAGGGGGTGTCGCCTCATGGTGGAAAAGACAATGGTTTTATAACAGCAAACGGGGCTATTGAGAGAGTGCACGGGAGTTCCTGGCCTGAGAGGAATGATGTGTTTGGCTTCTGAAAGCTACTGGTAAGATAGTGCTTCCAGTGTGCTGAGGCCTAGAAGCATTGTTGGGATCCACTGGTTTCAAAAGGCTACCAGACGTGCACTGAGGGAGAGATCTGCACAGAAGGGTGAGAGAGTGGATGTACCCCTGACTAGGCATTGCAGTGCCGTCAGTGGTGAGAATCCGTGGCGCAGGACGCTGTGTGAGCTGGTATCCTAGACCAGGGGACACAGAACCACGGCCAGTGTGCAACAGCAGGAGATCGCAGGCATCTGTAATTGTAAACTACTGTGGGGACTTAGTAAGTAAGATACCATCCTGGCTTGTAATTGTTAATGTTATTGTGTACTGTGTGTGTATTTTTACAATAAAGGGCATTTGCCACTTTACTAAACTGTTTACCTGAGTGATCAGAGAATCCGTATCCTCACAATTGGTGGCAAGCAGTGGGGTCACTCAGTCCTGGTTTACCCTGGGTAAGGCTGCGAGAGGTGTCAGCGGAGTACACCTAAGAGCCTTGTAAACAGTTTGGCACACAGTAGCCAGGTATCTTGCTGAAAAGTTGTGAGACACTGCAATAGATGGAACAGTACTTCTGCAATGTTAGCCGTATGGAGGCAGAAACAGAGGTGTACAAAAACCTCAACAAGAGATTCCTGCAAATGGTCTGTCGAGCGCGTGGTATTAAGGTGACTGCAACAGAAGTAAAATAATCCCTAATTGTGAAATTGGTTCTATGGGATCAAGAACACCCTCATAATGAGGAGGAGGACTCTGAGGAGTCGGACGACGAGGAACAAGTGACGGAATGGTTGAAACCTGCAGCCGGGACATTCGATGCCAGTAACCACAGTGAGAGCGGAGGATCGGAGGTGGGATCCCGAGGGTTAGTACAACCCCCTCTGAAAGCCCTTGGAGAGGGGAAGGTTGGAGAAACATTTGAAAGGACACTGGAGGTATTACAGGCCCGTCTAGAAGCGTTGGGAGATGGTGCGACACCCGATGATCGGATGCGGGTTATAAAGGAGGTGCTGGGATTACCAGACAACAGTCCTACAGGGTCCAATACTCTACAGACTCCCCTGTCTTATCAGGATGTGCTCCAGGAAATGGGCCAGCAACGCAACCTGGTGTCTGAAGTTTTGCATGGAGATTTGCCAAGCCAGCGACTGGGTCACAGGAGGGAGAGCTTGAGCAGTCGGCTGATGGAATCCACTCTAAGGTGGCGTGAACAGACCAGGGAGCAAGGTGTGTTGGATCACTCCATGAGGCAGTTATCCCCAGAAAGGTGTACATGGAGATTGGACCATACCGTGCGGGTAAGTGCAGTGAATGCTACCTTGTGCTATCCTATGCAAGAAATATCTGAGGAACAGCTGAGTTATAGCATTCCTTTACAAAGGACTAATCAGGCAGCTAAGGTGCCTGTGGTGGGAGGGCTCAATGCCTCACACACAGAGGACAAGACACAGAGTGAGGATCTGCTTGATATAACTACACACCAAGCAGAGGTGCTGCTACCCAGCTTTCTGTTTTCTGAGGTGGAAAATTAAGAAATGGTGAATAAATGCCAGTACCAAGAAGATGTTGGTGTAAAGGGTACCAAGGAGCTGTAAGGGCCGAGGACTCACTGCTACAGGTGAGGTCTAGCCTGCCAGTGGCACCTGAACCAGCTGTCCAGTTTGCTATGCTAGGGGAGGCCCAGCAATTATCAATTGAGGGCGTAGAAGACATTTCAGACCCAAGGGAGGGGATAGAGGCTTTTGAGGGGGGAGCACATGGAGAAGAATTACAGATACTCACTGCTCCCCTGCAGCCAAATTCAGCCCAGTGGTTAAGTGCAGAAGAAGGGCCCCAGCCACTGACTATCCCTGCCTGGTTTCCTGATGCAAGGCTGATGATGCAGATTGTGCTACCCTGTGATACCTCAGAATTAGAGGGAGTAACGTCACTCAAAATGGGGGAGGGGAAGGCAAGCCACTGTCCAGATGCACCAGAGGTGATGGAGGTGGAGTTTTCAGGGAATATAGTGTTGGGGAGGGAGAGTGAGGACCCCAGAGACCAGATCTTGTTGATGCAGATCACTCTCCACTCTGATGCGCCAAATCAAAGGGAGTGTTGTCACCCAAAAAGTAGGGTGTTGAGGGAAGCACCTCTGATGATAGGGGTTACCCACCACCAATCAGGCTGTTTAAACCAAGTGCGTGGGATACTGGAGGGGGTCTTAAAAACTCTGAACTGCTGAGCCCAGACCCTCCACCGCCAGATGGAAACGTAAGTCCACACTTGTTTGACCCAGGCGATCCAGATGTGATGTCTGGCCATCCCAAATGGGTTACTCTTACCACTAAATCGCAGTGGCTGGAATTAGTAGGGGAGGGTTGTAATGGACCCAGTCCCAGAGGGCTTATGAGGAGTACTTTTTTCCAGCCTGCTTCTGGATTCAGTGCGTAAGTGCAAAGGGGCAGGAAAGAAGTCTCTTATCACCTACGCAGCATGCTGCCTGGATTCCAATAGAACTGTAGAAATGGACATCACCAGGCTTGGACTGGCCCACAGGGGTACAGGGGAAACCACCGGTGGGCCCTACTGCCTGTGGGCCCACCTCCTGCTCTAAGATTCAGGTTCCAGACTGTGCACTTGAATTATACATTATACATATGTTACCGTATACTGGACTATGGTGTATTTTCTACACTGCATTGTGTTATTAATCTATTATTAATCTGGTACATTATCATGCATGCAGCAGCTGAATTTCCTGTATATATTTATGAAGGAGCCCAGACGATGCACTCTCTAATGGTTAGTCAAACCAATGAGGTGACAGGCCATACCCACTCTCTAGACTGGCCACACCCCTAACACAGGCCCCTACCACTGCATCCCCTCGGTAGGCCCTACATGCCCCAGTCCGACACTGCACATCACATATTATTGTGAAACATAATCCCTCTGTTATATGTGTTTGTGCTTATAAGGGAATAATATCTCTAGCATGATGTTTTGTACAGAATGCATATGACGATGTATATATATGTATTGTTTATTGTGTTACAGTTTGTAAAATAATGTCCCCCCCATGTGACTGCTCAGCTAACCTGTGTGTTTGCTGTTGGAGATACAGCCAGTCTCAGATGTCAGCCCATACACCCCCCTCATTCTTCCCCACACAATGGATTCCAGGCCAAATAATCTGCTTAATTAAGTAAAGGCCCATATAGACGGGCCGATGTGGGAGAGATGTGTGCTGAGCGAACCGCTCAGCACACATCTCTCCCAGCGCTCAGCACAGCGCGATCTGTGCTGAGCGTGCGGGGGGAGATGGGGGGGCTGCTCATTTCACCCAGCGCATCGCTATCACTGTAGGGGGTACACACGGAGCGATAATGCTTAAATTCTAAGCAATCTAGATAGATTGCTTAGAATATCGCTCCGTGAGTACCCCCCTTTAGGTTAATTTAGTTAACATCTAGTGTGGCCAGGGGACATGCCTGGACATGTGAAAGTAGGTCTATTCTGTAGTCAGCCCCTTAATGTAACTCACCCAATACAGAGCCAGGGGGTTTTAGAGGTTTTATAACAGCAAACAGGGGGCTATTGAGAGAGTGCACGGGAGTTCCTGGCCTGTGAGGAATGATGTGTTTGGCTTCTGAAAGCTACTGGTAAGATAGTGCTTCCAGTGTGCTGAGGCCTAGAAGCATTGTTGGGATCCACTGGTTTCAAAAGGCTACCGGACGTGCACTGAGGGAGAGATCTGCACAGAAGGGTGAGAGAGTGGATGTACCCCTGGAGTGCAGACACTGATTAGGCATTGCAGTGCCGTCAGGGGTGAGAATCCGTGGCGCAGGACGCTGTGTGAGCTGGTATCCCAGACCAGGGGACACAGAACCACGGCCAGTGTGCAACAGCAGGAGATCGCAGGCATCTGTAATTCTAAACTACTGTGGGGACTTAGTAAGTAAGATACCATCCTGGCTTGTAATTGTTAATGTTATTGTGTACTGTGTGTGTATTTTTACAATAAAGGGCATTTGCCACTTTACTAAACTGTTTACCTGAGTGATCAGAGAATCCGTATCTTCACAACGACCATCGTTCAAATTGGCTTGCTATGCAGAATGAGGGAAAACCAACGATGAACGACTATGGGGCCGTCCATTGTTCATCATTGGTATACACACTGAGCGATATGAACGATTTATCATTCATTACTGAACGAGATCGTCCACATTGGCCGCACACATCGGCAAGTGTGTCGGGCCCATTGGAGTCCGGAGATTGATAGGAGTACCAATGCAGCTCTCCCAAACCACAAAATTGTATTCTGTTTTTATCTCCTTATGAAATAAATGAGGAGATTTATTAAAGCTTAAAGAGAGATAAAGTCAAGAGAAATAAAGTACCAACCAATCACTTCCTGACATTTTTAAAATGGAAAATGACAGGAGCTGATCCGTTGGTGCTTTATCTCTCTCCACTTTTTGTCTCTCTATGATTTGACACATCGCCCTCAAAGTTTCAAGCTAGTCCATCTGGAAAACTTGGAATAACTTTATAGGTATAACGAAAATGTAGGGATTGTCCACTGAATCTAATGTTGGAATATTTTTTTTCCCTACTAAAAGCAATTAGGAGTTTCTTGCACGCCTGTGCAAATCACTATGTGCAGGAGGACGCCCTAATATAATTATTTCCAGGTTAAATAGCAAATACTGTAGTTTGCCAGATGGGCTTCTGTATATTTCATAATTAACAGCCAAATATTGCAAACCACAGAGCAATCCCCCAGACAATGAAACGAATCTATCGCCACCAAATTCCACTTTGGGCAAGTCAATATAGCTATATGCCCTCCTGAAACACCATGTTCTGAACCAGAGTGATGTGGACGGATTTATAAGGCTCAATCAATGCTTAATAATGTGCCAAATCCATCAAGTGGCCCAAAGAAGTTGTCCTTCAGATCAGCAGGAACCTCTATCATGCAGGAGAAGAAATAACCGTATGCCGGCTCAATTCCTTTCCTGTACCCTCTGGTACCTTCTCTTCAATTAAAACCACAAATACAGATGAAGTATCTAAACTCTTTTCATCTTCCTTCTCTAATACATCTCTTCTTCATCTTATACCTTCACAAATCTGTCCATCCATCTCTCCTGTGCTCATCCCTATCTCAAATAAAGTCTGTTAACTATCTCTCTCTCTCTCTCTCTCTCTCTCTCTCTAGTCTTTCATATTCTGAAAAAGAAACAAATTCTTACCCTAATACCTAATACCTCCAGTTACCGTCCCATCTCTCTGCTCCCATGACCATCCAAGCTTCTTGATAGACTTGCCTACACTTACCTCACACACTTTTTTTCCTCACGCAACCTATTGCACCATCTTCAGTCCAGCTTATGTTCCCAGCACTCCACAGAGACTGACTGAGGTGATGAATGATATGATCACCACAAAATCAAAATGTCATTACAGTAATCACTTCTAATTCTTCTGGATCTATTTGCTGCCTGTGACACCCTGACCACTCTCTCCTCATACAAATAGTACATTACTTTGGTCACCAGGACAGTGCTCCATACCGGTTCTCATCCTACTTTTCAAATACCACCATCAGAGTTTGCTTCTCTGGATCCATATCCTCTCCACCTACTTTGCAAGCTGGAGACCGAAGGTCTCAGTCCTAGGTCCTCTGCTCATCTCCATCTATAGTAGAAAGATAGATATCTCAAAGACGCAGGTGCTGTTAGAATTACCGTAACAGTCTTAAATAATACAACACTTTAATAGCTCAACTCTCATGTATTTCTCTGATATTGACGTAGATGGCGTTTCATAAAAGTGGATAGTGTTCCAATAAATAAATAAATAATGTGTTTTTTGTTCGCAGCCCCTTCATCAGATAGGAAACTGAAGAAAGTAGGGGATAAGTTACATAAAATATATATTTAAGCAGCAATGAGTAAATAAATTAATAAATAATAAAATGGAATAAGGAAAAGATGTTACCCAATTAAGGTGTCTTTATAGCCGTAATGAGGTTGTTTATGAGCTGAATGGTGCTCGACTCTTAGGTGAAGATGGAGCGGATTAAAGTATGGCCGTACTGGGCCACCCGCTGGAAGTCTGTCATTAGGATTCCTGTTTTTCTTGGATCGTACTAGAGATGTGCGGCGGGGACTTTTTGTGTTTCGTGTTTTGGTTTTGGATCTTGATCCTCACTTGTGTTTTGGATCTGGATTGGTTTTGCTAAAACCACCCTTTCGGGTTTTGGTTTTGGATCTGGATTATTTTTGAAAAAAAACACAAAAACAGCTAAAATCACAGAATTTGGTGGTAATTTTGATCCTACGGTATTATTATCCTCAATAACATTCATTTCCATTCATATCCAGTCTATTCTGAACACCTCACACCTCACAATATTGTTTTTAGGCCAAAAGGTTGCACCGAGGTTGCTGGATGACTAAGCTAAGCAACACAAGTGTGCGGCACAAACACCTGGCCCATCTAGGAGTGGCACTGCAGTGTCAGACAGGAGGGCAGATATTAAAAAAAAGGCCCAAACAGCACATGATGCAAAGAAGAAAAAGAGGTGCACCGAGGTTGATGTATGACTAAGCCAAGCAACACAAGTGTGCGGCACAAACACCTGGCCCATCTAGGATTGTCACGCAGTGGCTGAATGTTGAAAGTGGCCTGCAATTTTTCGGGCCACCGACAGCATCTCCTGCACGCCCCTGTCAATTTTCAAAAAATTCTGCACCACCAAATTAATTGTATGTGCAAAACATGGGACGTGCTGGATTTTGCCCAGATGTAATACACGCACAATATTGGTGGACTTATATGGCAGTATCCCTGAACTTATACGGTTGCACCACTGTACTGGACTTATACGGCAGTACCACTGGACTTATACGGGAGTACCACTGGACTTATACAGCAGTACCCCTGAACTTATACGGCCAGTGGCGCACCTAGGGGGGTTTCCGAGCACCCAGAAACCCCCCTCCACTAAAAAAAAAAGCCTGCTGTCTTCCTGGTGGCACTTGTAAGTGCAATAAAAGTTTACTTTATTTTAATTGTATACATGTATATACATACATACATATAAACACACACACACACACACACGGTATATATATATATACATGTGTATATATATATATATATATATATATGTGTACTGTATGTGTGTGTACATATATATATATATATATATATATATATATGTATGCATGTTTAATATGCTATGTATGTGTGTGTATGTATATATATATATATGTGTAGATATATGTATATATATATATATATATACACACACACACACACACACACACACACACACACACACACACAGACACACTAGTTTTACGGACCCAACATATACTGGGTCACCTCAGTCCCCACCCCCGTGATTGGCTCCGCCCAGTTCTGGAAACCCCCCCATGCAAATCCTGCGTTTGCCACCGACGGCAGTACCCCGAACTTATACTGCAGTACCCCCGAACTTATACGGCTGCACCACTGGACTGGACTTATACGGCAGTACCACTGGACTTATACAGCAGTACCCCTGAACTTATACGGCTGCACCACTGAACTGGACTTATACGACAGTACCCCTGAACTTACATGGCTGCACCACTGGACTGGACTTATACGGCAGTACCACTGGACTTATACGGCAGTACCCCTGAACTTATATGGCAGTACCCCAGAACTAATACGGCTGCACCACTGGACTGGACTTATACGGAAGTACCACTGGACTTATACAGCAGTACCTCTGAACTTGTACGGCTGCACCACTCGACTGCACTTATACGGCAGTATCACTGGACTTATACGACAGTACTTCTGAACTTATACGGCTGCACCACTGGACTGGACTTATACGGCAGTACCACTGGACTTATACAGCAGTACTCCAGAACTTATACGGCAGTACCCCTGAACTTATACGGCTGCACCTCTGGACTGGACTTATATGGCAGTACCACTGGATTTAAAATGGAATCCAAAACCCGCGAGAATCCGACAGCGGGATGATGACGTTTTGCCTCGTTCTGGTTTCCGAGTCTGGAAGGAAGTCCTGAGCCGGGCTCGGGACATGATGTTCGGTAGGGTTCGGTTCTCAGAGAACCGATCCCGCTCATCTCTAGATTGTACAATACTGCAGGAAACATCTGTGGATCATTCTGTAACTGTTTGTGGCCAAGGCTACTTTACATTCATGCAATTGCCGGGTGCCGCATGATTGATGGGTTTATCATTTGTTTTTTCTTAACACTTTTTACACCTCACCTGCTCCACATTGGTGGTCATTCCGAGTTGTTCGCTCGTTGCCGATTTTCGCTATGGTGCGATTAAGGCAAAAATGCGCATGCGCATGGTACGCAGTGCGCATGCGCTTAGTAATTTTACTAAGAACTTAGTAGATTTACTCATGGCAGAACGAAGTTTATTCATCGTTGAAGTGATCGTAGTGTGATTGACAGGAAGTGGGTGTTTCTGAGCGGAAACTGGCCGTTTTCTGGGAGTGTGCGGAAAAAACGCAGGCGTGTCAGGCAAAAACACGGGAGTGTCTGGAGAAACGGGGGAGTGGTTGTCCGGACGCTGGGCGTGTGTGTGACGTCAAACCAGGAAAGAAACGGCCCGAACTGATCGCTATTTGTGAGTAGGTCTGGAGCTACTCAGAAACTGCTAAGAAATGTATTTTCGCTATTTTGCGAATCTTTCGTTCGCTATTTTACTAAGCTAAGATTCACTCCCAGAGGGCGGCGGCTTAGCGTGCGCAATGCTGCTAAAAGCAGCTAGCGAGCGAACAACTCGGAATGAGGGCCATTAATCACTGCACAATGCAATCTTTCTCTGTACTAACAATTAGCGCCACCGCTCCATTATAAGAAAACATCCTTTGGGCGGTTCAATTTGATCTGAAGGAAGGATGTTTTCTTATAATGCAATTTGGGGCAAATTACATTATGGGAGTGTTTAGAAAAGCGCACTTTAGCTATATATAATGATGTACAAATACCCGGACAACATATTCTGATATTAAAGGCGTGCTTCTTGAAATACAGCGACTGGCATTTTTTCTCCACTGTTACCTATTTGGGTGTACACAGGCAATGCATATTTATGTCAACCGGTATATATGTTAAAATGCTAAAATAGAAAGATGGCACCGCATTGCCACCTCTGAAAGGTACCAGCACTTGCCCATTCTCATCCATCATACGGCAAGCTAGGGAGATACGTCACAGAAGATAATGCATCCATGTTCACAGGTGTATATCCAACCCATAATGCGCCATGTAGCTTTGTACTGATGATTTAGGATTATTATTATCAAGTGAGTGCGGACAGGTGACCTTTGTTGTTTGCAAGGCAAAAGAAAAATGAATATACAGTATCATAAGGGAGCTTCATTCAGTTTTTAGCATCTGGGTCTATTTCCTCCCTATAGTGTAACAAGGCGCATTACCGCGATTTAGAAGAGCACCTGCGCAGTTGCATGACGTCATGTGAGATTGTGGCCGCAGAGGGTCAGGAATTAAAGTGTGAACTGTAAAGATCTACCATCTATCATTTTAGGGCCACCGGATCAGATGTCCACACATCACCCGTACACCGACACTCAGCTGTGCCCAGGACACCTCCACCCACAACACTAGTCGTTAGGCATGTCTCTGAGGATAATGGGAGAGTAACCTAATTTCAGGACTGGCGGCAGGAATGTTTATGTCTTAAATGATCCATCGGGGTGAGGTGACAATGTGACTGTCTCTAATTCATGTTTCAAAATTGTACATTTCTATGTATTTATGGTAAAAATTAGTTTTTCGTTTTTTATTTTATTTTAAAATGCTGCTGATGATGTTGATGATGAAGATGATGCAAATGAAATATATAATAATAAGAATAAGAAGAAGAATATTGGACCTCTGAGGTCATGAGACATCAGGTTTGCAGTACACTTTTATTGGGTATACATTTGGGTAAGTTGCTGCAATTTTTACTCCATGATCTTATTTAATTATCTCTTTCCCCCACACAGACTTGTGGTTCTGGATCCGGTCATGATCCCGATGGTTGGGATCCCAGAAGTCTAAATACTGACATGGAATCCCGACAGTACTCCAGATACCGGCACTGGGACCCTGACATTCATCGCTATCCCAGTGTCAGGACACCGACAGCTGGGATACCGAATGAAGGTTGCACGGCCCACCGGATAGGTAAGCCGCGCGTGTGGGGAGGGGGGTTAGGTTTAGACTGCGGGGGCAGGTTTAGAGCTAGGCTGCAGGGAGGGAGGGTTAGGTGTAGGCACCCACGGGGAGGATTATGGTCAGGCACAGGGACGTGCGGTGAGCTAAATGGCTCAGGAGGCACCGGCTAGCACAAGAGCCAGATTTATATGCAATATATGAGCCAAAGTGTACATCTGGGCATTATACACAGGTGCAGCAGTAAAAACTCCTGGAAATTTGGTGAGTTTTGATCACAGATATGCGGAAAAGATAGGCAGGGGGGGGGGGGCACTGCCTTACCTGCCATAGACTTTTTACTCCAGAGTTTTGGCTATAAAAATGATTAGAATAATACAAAGAAGATATTTCTAATGGCCAATACACACGGTGAGATTCGGGCTATGGCCGATTCTCACTATGCGACAGGGGCCAGGTCGGCACATAGTCAGTATCGCAAGCACACTCATGTGCTTGCGATACTGACTGTGCGATTTTGGCTAAGTGTCAATTTTGACTATCTCCTCTATAGAGATAGTCAAAATTGACTTGCCTGCACAGTCTATTTATTCTTGCGATGCCGACCGCGCAGGACCACGCATCGTGTGAATAACATATTCTTTGTATTTTTCATATACTTTATACAGTTAAAACTTTGGCACAAACGTTAGTATAACTGGAAAGGATCTGCGTCACCTGCCTCACCCCACCGCACGTCACTGGTCAGGCTGCCAGGGAGGGAGGGTTAGTTTTTGGCACCCATGGGGAGTGGGAGTTAGGGATAGGTGCCACCGGAAAGGGCAGGGTTAGGTGTGGGTTGGGGGGGAGGGGGGAAGGGATCAGGCTTAGCTGCCAAAATTTGCATTTATTGGTATTTAAATAATTGGGATGCCGCTGTCAGTATTTTGACAGCCGACATCCCCACCGACGGGATCCCAATACCAACTCCTTGTTTCTGCATGTAAACATAACATAGCATTATACTGCACCTTTATCTGTCATGGTCCTGCCAGCAGGTGGAGCTAATTCTTGCACTTTCCAAAATGCGCTTGTACATATGAAATTGTGGAATAGATAGATAGATAGATAGATAGATAGATAGATAGATAGATAGATAGATAGATAGATAGATAGATATGTGTTTATATATATATATTGTGGCAGGGAGGCCATAGTGCCACAAGTCGGAGCCAATACTCACCACCTGACTACCTGAGTGCAGGCTGGTTTTCAGCTCCAGCCCAGGTTTTGCAGTGTGCTGAGGTTATATATATATATACTGTATATAAAAGAGCATCGACAATTTATCACAGCTGCAAGAAAAGTTGAGGAAACTGCCAGCAATTTGTAAGGTTGGAGCACCAAATATAATACTGTAATAAACCCAGTGATTTATAGCCTGGAAATAACAAATGAGGCACTTTATGTTACAAACACTTTTAGATTAATGTTAAATGTTAATACACCCAGTACATAGCTCCTATGTTCTTGTTTTTGTTTTTAATTAAAATATAACAATGAATGAGACAAATCTGTGGCAGCCAAAGCTTAATTATTGCATTTTCGCAAAACCAGAAGCATATTTTATGAAGTCGAATTTCCAATATTCTGTAACGTTAGAAGGAGACAGAATATATAATTTATAGAACTCCTGATTTACCCTTAACTTCTGAAAATAGTTCTGCAGATTCTGTGGAGCATAATACACTCGGCCGGTAGATCGGATTGCAATTTTACAGTCAACTAATTGCTCGATTTAATATCCTACAATTCTTTTTGGACATTGCAGGACATGTACGAGAGATTTTCCATATGCGCAACAGGCTGCAAGAGAGTGATAAACATTTGATCTGTGCATATTATTGTTATAGGTTATAATAATATCTAATAATACAGGAAACAAAAAAAAAATTAACCACGGTAACGATGACGCCAGGAGATTCTTGCTTTTGACAGCCCACTTAAAGATCAGCTTCTGCAATAATCGAGTTTCCGCATTTTTCCTTTTAATTTCGGCATATGATGACATCTGAGAGCGGTAGACTTTATTTCAGAATCCCATTAGGTACCATTATAAGATCTTATTTCCCAGAGTTTTAAAATCTAATTGTCAGTCAGTGTGTTACAGTAAGCTTAGCTTCTCTTTGGATGCACATGGCTGTACACTGTGGGGAAACACAGAAGAAGGGCGCTTTATCATCCTGTCAAAAAGGTTTCGTAACAAATTACTTATTTTTTCCATGGGAAAACACAAAGATACTTTTTTTTTGTAGCTGAAGCGAGGCTTAAAGTCCAGACCCAGGCTGTTTTATTGGCTCATCTTGACACTGACTGTAACAAGTGACTGTGTTGGAGACTGTAATCTGATTGATGGCACTTACAGTGACATAGAAAAAAGAAAGCTGTGTTTGATACGTTAAAGCTAAGTGGCAATGCGTTCCTGACTTTACAGGACAATTCTGTTTCCTTTAAACATGATTTGGGGGGTGCGGGGTGGGGGCTCCCTCTCTTGAGACCCTAGTCCTGGGCTCTATGGGAAACCCTGATAAGACTGGACTGAAACATGTTAATGAGAGGAGGTAAGGGGAGGCGTATTTGGTGTTCTGCTTTTTTGGTCCGGCTAAGTGTTTAACAAGAATCTCCCTGAGAGAATTCAGAATCCAGACGTGTTGTCACAAATTATAATAACAATGACATAACGGTTTATTATGTTATAAGTAGTGATGAGCGGGTTCGGTTTCTCGGAAACCGAACCCCCCCGAACTTCTCCCTTTTTACACGGGTCCAAGGCAGGTTCGAACCTTCCCGCCGTGCTCGGCTAACCCGAGCGCGCCCGAACGTCATCATCCCGCTGTCGGATTCTCGCGAGATTCGGATTCTATATAAGCAGCCGCGCGTCGCCGCCATTTTCACTCGTGCACTGGAGATGATAGGGAGAGGACGTGGCTGGCGTCCTCTCCGTTTATTGTTGAAGTTGATTGCTTTATTGCTTAATTGTGGGGAGGATTGGGGAGCAGCTGTTAGGAGGAGTACAGTGCAGAGTTTTGCTGATAAGTGACCACCAGTTTTATCCGTTCTCTGCCTGAAAAAAACGCTCCATACCATATCTGTGCTCAGTGTGCTGCATAATATATCTGTGCTCACACTGCTTAATTGTGGGGACTGGGGAGCAGCTGTATTATATAGCAGGAGTACAGTGCAGAGTTTTGCTGACAGTGACCACCAGTATTATACGTTGTCTGCCTGAAAAACACTCCATATCTGTGCTCAGTGTGCTGCTTTATTGTGGGGACTGGGGACCACCAGTATAATTAATATTATATAGGAGGAGTACAGTGCAGAGTGCACTGCTGTACCTACCTCTGTGTCGTCATCCATTAAGTATACTATCCATCTACATTCTATACCTGTGGTGCATTTTAGTTTTGCAGTTTGCTGACACAGTGACCACCAGTATACTATATATAGCAGTACGGTAGGCCACTGCTGTACCTACCTCTGTGTCGTCATCCATTAAGTATACTATCCATCTACATTCTATACCTGTGGTGCATTTTAGTTTTGCAGTTTGCTGACACAGTGACCACCAGTATACTATATATAACAGTACGGTAGGCCACTGCTGTACCTATCACTGTGTCATCATCCATTAAGTATACTATCCATCTACATTCTATACCTGTGGTGCATTTTAGTTTTGCAGTTTGCTGACACAGTGACCACCAGTATACTATATATAGCAGTACGGTAGGCCACTGCTGTACCTACCTCTGTGTCGTCATCCATTAAGTATACTATCCATCTACATTCTATACCTGTGGTGCATTTTAGTTTTGCAGTTTGCTGACACAGTGACCACCAGTATACTATATATAGCAGTACGGTAGGCCACTGCTGTACCTACCTCTGTGTCGTCATCCATTAAGTATACTATCCATGTACATTCTATACCTGTGGTGCATTTTAGTTTTACAGTTTGCTGACACAGTGACCACCAGTATACTATATATAGCAGTACGGTAGGCCACTGCTGTACCTACCTCTGTGTCGTCATACATTAAGTATACTATACATCTACATTCTATACCTGTGGTGCATTTTAGTTTTACAGTTTGCTGACACAGTGACCACCAGTATACTATATATAGCAGTACGGTAGGCCACTGCTGTACCTACCTCTGTGTCGTCATACATTAAGTATACTATCCATCTACATTCTATACCTGTGGTGCATTTTAGTTTTACAGTTTGCTGACACAGTGACCACCAGTATACTATATATAGCAGTATGATAGGCCACTGCTGTACCTACCTCTGTGTCGTCATCCATTAAGTATACTATCCATCTACATTCTATACCTGTGGTGCATTTTAGTTTTGCAGTTTGCTGACACAGTGACCACCAGTATACTATATATAGCAGTACGGTAGGCCACTGCTGTACCTACCTCTGTGTCGTCATCCATTAAGTATACTATCCATCTACATTCTATACCTGTGGTGCATTTTAGTTTTGCAGTTTGCTGACACAGTGACCACCAGTATACTATATATAGCAGTACGGTAGGCCACTGCTGTACCTACCTCTGTGTCGTCATCCATTAAGTATACTATCCATCTACATTCTATACCTGTGGTGCATTTTAGTTTTGCAGTTTGCTGACACAGTGACCACCAGTATACTATATATAGCAGTACGGTAGGCCACTGCTGTACCTACCTCTGTGTCGTCATCCATTAAGTATACTATCCATCCATACCTGTGGTGCATTTCAGTTGTGCGCAGTAAATATAGTAGTAGGCCATTGCTATTGATACTGGCATATAATTCCACACATTAAAAAATGGAGAACAAAAATGTGGAGGTTAAAATAGGGAAAGATCAAGATCCACTTCCACCTCGTGCTGAAGCTGCTGCCACTAGTCATGGCCGAGACGATGAAATGCCATCAACGTCGTCTGCCAAGGCCGATGCCCAATGTCATAGTAGAGAGCATGTAAAATCAAAAAAACAAAAGTTCAGTAAAATGACCCAAAAATCAAAATTAAAATCGTCTGAGGAGAAGCGTAAACTTGCCAATATGCCATTTACGACACGGAGTGGCAAGGAACGGCTGAGGCCCTGGCCTATGTTCATGGCTAGTGGTTCAGCTTCACATGAGGATGGAAGCACTCATCCTCTCGCTAGAAAAATGAAAAGACTTAAGCTGGCAAAAGCACAGCAAAGAACTGTGCGTTCTTCTAAATCACAAATCCCCAAGGAGAGTCCAATTGTGTCGGTTGCGATGCCTGACCTTCCCAACACTGGACAGGAAGAGCTTGCGCCTTCCACCATTTGCACGCCCCCTGCAAGTGCTGGAAGGAGCACCTGCAGTCCAGTTCCTGATAGTCAAATTGAAGATGTCACTGTTGAAGTACACCAGGATGAGGATATGGGTGTTGCTGGCGCTGGGGAGGAAATTGACAAGGAGGATTCTGATGGTGAGGTGGTTTGTTTAAGTCAGGCACCTGGGGAGACACCTGTTGTTCGTGGGACGAATATGGCCATTGACATGCCTGGTCAAAATACAAAAAAAATCAGCTCTTCGGTGTGGAATTATTTCAACACAAATGTGGACAACAGGTGTCAAGCCGTGTGTTGCCTTTGTCAAGCTGTAATAAGTAGTGGTAAGGACGTTAACCACCTCGGAACATCCTCCCTTATACGTCACCTGCAGCGCATTCATCATAAGTCAGTGACAAGTTCAAAAACTTTGGGTGACAGCGGAAGCAGTCCACTGACCACTAAATCCCTTCCTCTTGTAACCAAGCTCCTACAAACCACACCACCAACTCCCTCAGTGTCAATTTCCTCCTTACCCAGGAAAGCCAATAGTCCTGCAGGCCATGTCACTGTCAAGTCTGACGAGTCCTCTCCTGCCTGGGATTCCTCCGATGCATCCTCGAGTGTAACGCCTACTGCTGCTGGCGCTACTGTTGTTGCTGCTGGGAGTCGATCGTCATCCCAGAGGGGAAGTCGGAAGACCACTTGTACTACTTCCAGTAAGCAATTGACTGTCCAACAGTCCTTTGCGAGCAAGATGAAATATCAGAGCAGTCATCCTGCTGCAAAGCAGATAACTCAGGCCTTGGCAGCCTGGGCGGTGAGAAACGTGGTTCCGGTATCCATCGTTAATTCAGAGGCAACTATAGACTTGATTGAGGTACTGTGTCCCCGGTACCAAATACCATCTAGGTTCCATTTCTCTAGGCAGGCGATACCGAAAATGTACACAGACCTCAGAAAAAGACTCACCAGTGTCCTAAAAAATGCAGTTGTACCCAATGTCCACTTAACCACGGACATGTGGACAAGTGGAGCAGGGCAGACTCAGGACTATATGACTGTGACAGCCCACTGGGTAGATGTATTGCCTCCCGCAGCAAGAACAGCAGCGGCGGCACCAGTAGCAGCATCTCGCAAACGCCAACTCGTTCCTAGGCAGGCTACGCTTTGTATCACCGCTTTCCAGAAAAGGCACACAGCTGACAACCTCTTACGGCAACTGAGGAAGATCATCGCAGAATGGCTTACCCCAATTGGACTCTCCTGGGGATTTGTGACATTGGACAACGCCAGCAATATTGTGTGTGCATTACATCTGGGCAAATTCCAGCACGTCCCATGTTTTGCACATACATTGAATTTGGTGGTGCAGAATTATTTAAGAAACGACAGGGGCGTGCAAGAGATGCTGTCGGTGGCCCGAAGAATTGCGGGCCACTTTCGGCATTCAGGCACCGCGTACAGAAGACTGGAGCACCACCAAACATTCCTGAACCTGCCCTGCCATCATCTGAAGCAAGAGGTGGTAACGAGGTGGAATTCAACCCTCTATATGCTTCAGAGGATGGAGGAGCAGCAAAAGGCCATTCAAGCCTATACATCTGCTTACTGTAATGTATACTGGCAGGAAAAAGAGGCAATTTGGAGGCCCTTGCACATACTGGCTTTATTCTACCTAAGTTGCCCTCCCTCCAGTGTGTACTCCGAAAGAGTGTTTAGTGCAGCCGCTCGCCTTGTCAGCAATCGGCGTATGGGGTTACTTCCAGAAAATGTGGAGAAGATGATGTTCATCAAAATGAATTATAATCAATTCCTCCGTGGAGACATTCACCAGCAGCAATTGCCTCCAGAAAGTACACGGGGACCTGAGATGGTGGATTCCAGTGGGGACGAATTAATAATCTGTGAGGAGGGGGATGTACACAGTGAAAGGGGTGAGGAATCGGAGGATGATGATGAGGTGGACACCTTGCCTCTGTAGAGCCAGTTTGTGCAAGGAGAGATTGATTGCTTCTTTTTTTGGTGGGGGCCCAAACCAACCAGTCATTTCAGTCACAGTCGTGTGGCAGACCCTGTCGCTGAAATGATGGGTTCGTTTAAGTGTGCATGTCCTGTTTATACAACATAAGGGTTGGCGGGAGGGCCCAAGGACAATTCCATCTTGCACCTCTTTTTTCTTTCATTTTTCTTTGCATCATGTGCTGTTTGGGGACAATTTTTTTGAAGTGCCATCCTGCCTGACACTGCAGTGCCACTCCTAGATGGGCCAGGTGTTTGTGTCGGCCACTTGTGTCGCTTAGCTTAGCCATCCAGCGACCTTGGTGCTCCTCTTTTTTTCTTTGCGTCATGTGCTGTTTGGGGACAATTTTTTTGAAGTGCCATCCTGCCTGACACTGCAGTGCCACTCCTAGATGGGCCAGGTGTTTGTGTCGGCCACTTGTGTCACTTAGCTTAGCCATCCAGCGACCTTGGTGCACCTCTTTTTTTCTTTGCATCATGTGCTGTTTGGGGAGTATTTTTTTGAAGTGCCATCCTGCCTGACACTGCAGTGCCACTCCTAGATGGGCCAGGTGTTTGTGTCGGCCACTTGTGTCGCTTAGCTTAGCCATCCAGCGACCTTGGTGCGCCTCTTTTTTTCTTTGCATCATGTGCTGTTTGGGGACAATTTTTTTGAAGTGCCATCCTGCCTGACACTGCAGTGCCACTCCTAGATGGGCTAGGTGTTTGTGTCGGCCACTTGTGTCGCTTAGCTTAGCCATCCAGCGACCTCGGTGCAAATTGTAGGACTAAAAATAATATTGTGAGGTGTGAGGTGTTCAGAATAGACTGGAAATTAGTGGAAATTATGGTAATTGAGGTTAATAATACTATGGGATCAAAATGACCCCCAAATTCTATGATTTAAGCTGTTTTTTAGGGTTTTTTGTAAAAAAACACCCGAATCCAAAACACACCCGAATCCGACAAAATTTTTTCGGTCACATTCACCATTTTTAAAGCCAAAGTAGGTATTGGTAGGGACAGTAAACATTTATGAACCTCTCCCTGTTACATAATTTGGAGCAAGATCATGCAAAGTATTTGGGAAAATCTGATAATTATGGTAAAATAATAGCAAGCAGTCCAGCATCAGCTAGCTCCCGGCTCTCAGCTAGATCCCAGCACATGCAATCTCCACTGTCAACACCTTCATCATCAATCTCCTCATAATGATTAGAGGTAGTCCTCCTGTATCCAGTTTGCAAAGGCTAGCTGACTCCTCCCCTATCCAGGATTCCCACGAAGAATCCTTGCTCACTAGGGCTGCTGGTACTGCTGGTAGAGAATCTTCATCCCAGAAAGGGACCAAGAAGACTAGTAGTTTCTAACAATAACTGACTGTGAAACAATCCTTTGCTAGAGAAATCAAGTATGCACAGCAGTTCACTGAAGACATGGTGGCTATGCTAGTATCAGATTTGCATCCAATATCCACCATCAATGCATCTGGTTTTAGACAGTTAATTAAGGTCCTGTGTCCCCGCTACCAAATTCCATCTAGATTAAATTTTATGAGAACAGCAATTCATCACCTGTACCACTTTGGCCGAGAAAATACCATTGTACCCACTATCCACTTAACCCCCGATATATGGACAAGACATACTGGTCAAACTAAAGATTACATGACTGTGAAAGCCCACTGGTTGGGTGAATGGCCTTCAGCAGTATGTAACACAAAATGCCAGCTCATTCACAGGCTGGCTACTTTGTGTATCACCGACTTCACTAAGAGCACATCTGTGTCAACCTGTTAGAAAAACTCAGGGATGTCATAGCAAAATGGCTAACCCCACTAGGACTCCTGTCATTTCTGATAATGCAGTATCGTGAGAGCATTACAACTGGGTGAATTTGAATATGTCCCATGTTTTGCGCACACAATAAACTTGGTGGTACAGATTTTTTTGTGGCCCGAAAAAATTGCTGGACATTTTCGGCTTTCAGCAACCGCATGTAGAAGATTGCAGCTGCTGCAAGAACAGTTCATACTGCCATGCCACCAACCGAAGCTAGAGGTAGTAAGATGGTGGAATTCCAACCTTTATATACTTCAGAAGATGACGGAACAGCAACAAGCCATCCAAACCTACACAACAAGCAGTGACACAGGGAGAGGTGGACAAAAGCAACTTAGTCCAGCACAATGGGGAATACTTTCCATTTTATGCAAGCTACTGAAACCTGAGTACAAATTAGCAGGTCCCACTGCATACTGGGAAATGCAATTTGGAGCCCCTTGTACAAACTAGCTTTGTTTTACTTAAGCTGCCCACCCTCCAGTGTGTACTCGGAAAGTATGTGGAAAAGCTGATGTTCATAAAAATTAACTATAAATGCCACGAGGAAGACCTTTCCTGCCAATTAGATCCAAGCACAGAGACTTTATTGGTGGATTCCAGTAGGAATCTCCGTTAGCTGCCTTAAGTCCATTGGTAGCTTTTTTTTAATATACAACATAAGGGTGGGTGGGAGGTTTCCAAGGACCCTCCCATCTTGCCCCACTTTTCATTATGGGCTGTATTTTAAAGGGGCATTGGTGATGGGTGATACCCTTTTTTGCATAGACAAAAATTTTATTGGTTAACTTATTGTTAATATATTACAAATTTGCAACACATTTTTTCACAAAAATAACTGCCGTGTGTTTGTGTCGCTGCTCTGCTGCTTACTTTAGCCATCCAGCCTTTGGTCTATGTTTCTGAACAATATTGTGAACTGTGAGGTGGTCAAAATTTACTGGAATTTAAGGTTATTGAACTTAATAATACTGTAGGGGGTAGAACAGGCCCAAATTACATAGTTTTAGCTATTTTTAGAATAAAAAAAAAAAAAACATCCAGATCCAAAAACCAAAACACGCGAGGGAAACTAGAAAACAAAAACAAAACACAGAGGGTCCTCGAACATCTCTACGTTTTTTTGCACCTAGTATTGGGCTGGTGCATGATTATGATCAGTCAATCAAGTATGCAGATAGGGGCTGGCAAAACACATATAGCCTAGTATACTGATATTTTTCCCTGCATGCAATAAGGGAGTATATTGTGAATGTTTGATTTTTGCATTCTGCTTTGCGTGATGCACCAGCCCATGATGCACAGATGGTTATACAGTTATCACTTTGCTATTCTTTAGAAATGCATCACTGTATACACACACAACTTAGTGACAAATCATAGGGCCTAATTCAGACCTGGGTGGTCATTCCGAGTTGTTCGCTCGTTGCCGATTTTCGCTATGCTGCGATTTGTTGCTAAATGCGCATGTGCATGGTACGCAGCGCGCATGCGCTTAGTTATTTAACTAAAAACTTAGCAGTTTTGCTGTTGTTCATGCGGCGCTTTTCAGTCGCACTGCTGATCGGTGAGTGATTGACAGGAAAGGGGCGTTTCTAAGTGGTAACTGAGCATTTTCCGGGAGTGTGCTAAAAAACGCAGGCGTGTCAGGTAAAAACGCGGGAGTGTCTGGAGAAACGGGGGAGTGGCTGGCCGAACGCAGGGCGTGTTTGTGACGTCAAACCAGGAACTAAACGGATCGAGCTGATCGCAATCTGGGAGTGGGTATGGAGCTACTCAGAAAGTGCAAGAAAATATTTAGTAGCAATTCTGCTAATCTTTCGTTCGCTATTCTGCTAAGCTAAGATTCACTCCCAGAGGGCGGCGGCCTAGCATGTGCAATGTTGCTAAAAGCAGCTAGCAAGCGAACAACTCGGAATGAGGGCCTTGGTCACACGCAGGCTGTTTTTTTTTGCACTGCTGTGACCAGGTAATTGCCGCCTACAGGGGAGGGGGTTAGAGGTTTGCAGGGATGCGTTCGGCTGTGCAGTGAGCTGCACAAACAAATGTTTCTGCGCAGCCCAGGACGTCAGGATCCCTCCCTGGAAACGGCCGGGCAAGCCTGCGTTTTTCCGACCACTTCCGCGTTTTTCCGACCACTTCCAGAAAACGGTGAGTTACCGCCCACGAAGGCCTTCTGTCTGTCAATCTTCTTGCGATCGCCGATGCAATCGCTTTTTCGTTCCTTTCGTCGCTGCCCGGCGACGGCCAGCGACGCGCCTGCGCATTGCGGCCCGCAAACATGTGATGTTCAGACCCGATCGCGCGGCTGCAAAAACCTGCAGCGTGCGATCAGGTCTGAATGACCCCCATAATGTATTCTTTAGATTAGTGTCCTTTTCATTTTACCATTGACAGGTGGTGACACAAGGACAGGCGTTTTCCCTTCCAGTAATGCCCGGACTCCGCAATGGGTCAGTCATATTATATTCTTAGCCAGAAAGATGTAATAATCTACTGCTGAGATAAATATGAACTTTTATTAAAAGCTGGCAGCAGCCTGATGTTCTACAAAATAAACTTCAAATGACTTAATAAAACCTGACACCAGGAGAACATAACTCACCCATTCTAAAGTCACAGGGAGAGGCTGTAAAAGGAGACAATTTAAGGTTTCGGACGTCGCTGCATTTTCAAAGAAATGGAGACTTAATATCTAATAACTCTCTTTAAAAGGGTCATTGATGATCCCCACGAGAAACTGACAAACCTTTCCAGATTAATAGCACCTATCATATGATAATAAGCAGCATCTACATTGGGGTGTAAATTCTGACATGCATGCTTCATTTCCCAGTGTTACAAAATACTCTTATATACGAGCTGTCCTGAAATATTTCTAGGAAACATGGGAGGAAGGAAAGGGGGGGGGGCGACGACACACTGGATACTTTACAATTAATGGGCTTTATGTAGAGACCTAGAATGGGGCTATTAGGATTCTGCACAGTGGCACATCATTCATACCCTGATATACATTATGCCTGATTCTGACTACCGAGGAGGTATAGCCGCACCGACTACTGTGTGGAGTTTGTATGCTCTCCAGGTGTACGGCCAGGAACTGTAGCCTGCAATCTCCAATGGGAAAGGGACTGAAATGAATTGTATATATTCACTGTGCAGCGCTGTGTAAATGATCAATAAATAATAATGTAAAGAGGGGATACAATGTGCAGAGGATTGCCCTTTGTGGCAGAAGTAGTGTGGCTGTGCATGGGGGTCTGTGTAATAGATGACTGGCCAGTGAATGGAGGGCAGGGCTTGGGGCACCATAAATCAGCTCTGGCAGTGATAGAATAGGAGTATTCAGGGAAGATGGTCATATTTAAGAGGAGCGAATGTCCTAGATCTTCTGTATTCTCAGTTGTGCCCGTGAGAAGAAGTGAAGATGAGGTAGTGAGTTTCTTGTGTTTGTCAAGGGATTCCGGTCATTTATCTTCCAGGTTACTGTAACAAAAAGTAAATCTTTCAAATAAAAGGCGATCTTGAATAAATATTGAAAATTGGGCATCTTGTTGGGTGATAAAGCATAGCAAAGTGTGGCAGAGATTGGGTCTGTGGCCTGGGCATCCTGGTGGGTGATAAAGCATAGCGAAGTGTGGCAGAGATTGGGTCTGTGGCCTGGGCATCCTGGTGGGTGATAAAGCATAGCAAAGTGTGGCAGAGATTGGGTCTGTGGCCTGGGCATCCTGGTGGGTGATAAAGCATAGCAAAGTGTGGCAGAGATTGGGTCTGTGGCCTGGGCATCCTGGTGGGTGATAAAGCACGGCAAAGTGTGGCAGAGATTGGGTCTGTGGCCTGGACATCCTGGTGGGTGATAAAGCATTGCAAAGTGTGGCAGAGATTGGGTCTGTGGCCTGGGCATCCTGGTGGGTGATAAAGCATAGCAAAGTGTGGCAGAGATTGGGTCTGTGGCCTGGGCATCCTGGTGGGTGATAAAGCATAGCGAAGTGTGGCAGAGATTGGGTCTGTGGCCTGGGCATCCTGGTGGGTGATAAAGCATAGCAAAGTGTACAGAGATTGGGTCTGTGGCCTGGGCATCCTGGTGGGTGATAAAGCATAGCAAAGTGTGGCAGAGATTGGGTCTGTGGCCTGGGCATCCTGGTGGGTGATAAAGCACGGCAAAGTGTGGCAGAGATTGGGTCTGTGGCCTGGGCATCCTGGTGGGTGATAAAGCATAGCAAAGTGTACAGAGATTGGGTCTGTGGCCTGGGCATCCTGGTGGGTGATAAAGCATAGCAAAGTGTACAGAGATTGGGTCTGTGGCCTGGGCATCCTGGTGGGTGATAAAGCATAGCAAAGTGTACAGAGATTGGGTCTGTGGCCTGGGCATCCTGGTGGGTGATAAAGCATAGCGAAGTGTGGCAGAGATTGGGTCTGTGGCCTGGGCATCCTGGTGGGTGATAAAGCATAGCGAAGTGTGGCAGAGATTGGGTCTGTGGCCTGGGCATCCTGGTGGGTGATAAAGCATAGCAAAGTGTGGCAGAGATTGGGTCTGTGGCCTTGGCATCCTGGTGGGTGATAAAGCATAGCAAAGTGTGACAGAGATTGGGTCTGTGGCCTGGGCATCCTGGTGGGTGATAAAGCACGGCAAAGTGTGGCAGAGATTGGGTCTGTGGCCTGGGCATCCTGGTGGGTGATAAAGCACGGCAAAGTGTGGCAGAGATTGGGTCTGTGGCCTGGGCATCCTGGTGGGTGATAAAGCACGGCAAAGTGTGGCAGAGATTGGGTCTGTGGCCTGGACATCCTGGTGGGTGATAAAGCATTGCAAAGTGTGGCAGAGATTGGGTCTGTGGCCTGGGCATCCTGGTGGGTGATAAAGCATAGCAAAGTGTGGCAGAGATTGGGTCTGTGGCCTGGGCATCCTGGTGGGTGATAAAGCATAGCGAAGTGTGGCAGAGATTGGGTCTGTGGCCTGGGCATCCTGGTGGGTGATAAAGCATAGCAAAGTGTACAGAGATTGGGTCTGTGGCCTGGGCATCCTGGTGGGTGATAAAGCATAGCAAAATGTGGCAGAGATTGGGTCTGTGGCCTGGGCATCCTGGTGGGTGATAAAGCACGGCAAAGTGTGGCAGAGATTGGGTCTGTGGCCTGGGCATCCTGGTGGGTGATAAAGCATAGCAAAGTGTACAGAGATTGGGTCTGTGGCCTGGGCATCCTGGTGGGTGATAAAGCATAGCAAAGTGTGGCAGAGATTGGGTCTGTGGCCTGGGCATCCTGGTGGGTGATAAAGCACGGCAAAGTGTGGCAGAGATTGGGTCTGTGGCCTGGGCATCCTGGTGGGTGATAAAGCATAGCGAAGTGTGGCAGAGATTGGGTCTGTGGCCTGGGCATCCTGGTGGGTGATAAAGCATAGCAAAGTGTGGCAGAGATTGGGTCTGTGGCCTGGGCATCCTGGTGGGTGATAAAGCATAGCAAAGTGTACAGAGATTGGGTCTGTGGCCTGGGCATCCTGGTGGGTGATAAAGCATAGCGAAGTGTGGCAGAGATTGGGTCTGTGGCCTGGGCATCCTGGTGGGTGATAAAGCATAGCGAAGTGTGGCAGAGATTGGGTCTGTGGCCTGGGCATCCTGGTGGGTGATAAAGCATAGCAAAGTGTGGCAGAGATTGGGTCTGTGGCCTTGGCATCCTGGTGGGTGATAAAGCATAGCAAAGTGTGACAGAGATTGGGTCTGTGGCCTGGGCATCCTGGTGGGTGATAAAGCACAGCAAAGTGTGGCAGAGATTGGGTCTGTGGCCTGGGCATCCTGGTGGGTGATAAAGCACGGCAAAGTGTGGCAGAGATTGGGTCTGTGGCCTGGGCATCCTGGTGGGTGATAAAGCATAGCAAAGTGTGGCAGAGATTGGGTCTGTGGCCTGGACATCCTGGTGGGTGATAAAGCACGGTAAAGTGTGGCAGAGATTGGGTCTGTGGCCTGGACATCCTGGTGGGTGATAAAGCATTGCAAAGTGTGGCAGAGATTGGGTCTGTGGCCTGGGCATCCTGGTGGGTGATAAAGCACGGCAAAGTGTGGCAGAGATTGGGTCTGTGGCCTGGGCACTGCAGGTTGTTGGAAGGCTGAATACGCACAATGCAGGAGACATGTCCAGGCACATTCTGCTGAACGTAACAGCTAAATACTACAGAGCAGAGCCATAGGTAGACACGTTAGTGCCATGGGCCAGAAAAAGCATTGCCCCCCCCCCCCCCATATTTTTCAAACAGGTGCATAAGACGGGTCATGGCACCCAGTGAAAGCACTTGCTATGACACCAATTCCCACATAAGACAGGGCATTAAAGAGGAGAAAGTTGCAAGTGCCAATGATTAAAACAGAAATTTGACAGGTGCTGCGGAACAGCGCCCCCTGCCTTGCGGTGCCCTGTGCGGTGACACATGCAGCACCACCCTAGTTACGGCCCTGCTATAGAGAGAGAGGCTATAGGGAGCTCATTCTTCAGGCTACATTGGGAACCAGTTATGACTTTGTCATTTCCTCCATAGCTGATTATCTTTGCACAAGTTCGCTATCATTGCAAACCTTCAACAGGAAGTACTGGAGAATTAATTCAGTTAGGGTAGGAAATTTTTTTTCTATGAAGTCTAAGAGGCAGATTCGATTACTATGCAAGAAATCATATTATGGTAGGAAAACCTTACTATTGCTCATGTCCTACAAAGGCGCCAGCAAAAATCAAGAAAGTTTTACCTTCCATAATACCCCAAAATGCGTTCCAGGTTCAGCGGAACCTCTCAGCTGACGGGAAATGCCCCAGAACGACAATAGCTATTGTTTATAATTATAACTAAGACAAGTGACTGGATACCATTGCAATTAAATACTCTCATACGTCCGGCTACAGTCCTGAGTTTTGACAAAAGATTTTTTTAATCTGAAAACTTAATTTACTAGAAAAGAGACTTTTTAAATTATGTGGCAACAGCAGTTATTAGAAATAGACACATGTAACCGTGTGGACTGTACACCTATCACTATTACTTTTCTGTAGGTTTAACCTCATCGGTTTTATTCATGTCTATCAGAAATGACCTCCCCACCCATTTCAGGAGGGAGATATCAGTCTGGTTCTTGATTTACCATTTATGTTTTACCCAGTCAACCTTGCCTTAGATGGTGTTAAGCGTGCACTTTACATCACTTCATTCATTAAGTACAGGTCAATGCAGTCAGTTAAAGTGAGGAACTCAGGACCAGACAAGGGGGATGTTTGAGTTTAATGTAAAAAAAAAAAAAAAAAAAAAAATCCTACAAAAACTGAAATTAAGTTTAATGTAAATAACACAAGGAATATAATAATGCAAACTGGATACATGCGATATGTCGGCCAAACTTTTACATCCTTCTGTAGCAACCACATCCGCTAAAGAAAAAAAAGTTCTACGCTACAGTATATTATGTCAGCACAAATATAACTGAAATATGTCCGCAGATTCCGCAATGTACAACCCAATATATTTCAGAACGTCACACAATATCAGTTCCAACAAAGTTTAAGTATAAATAGACTATGTAATGCATCGTAACATCTGGATAAGATATATATTCCCATTTATCTTGTCATCCTAACATCCCCAGTGAGCAGAAACAGTCTCATAGACACTTTCAGGTAAAGAGAGGGTTTACAGTCTCTTGTACTAATATGTCACCAGAGAATAGGACATGACAGTGTCAGATCACACGTTCTCCAGAGGAAAGCTACAAAACTCTAAACAGCGTTTTTGTAACTCTCAAGAAGTCAGATGTAGAAAAAAAATATGACAGCCCCACTTCTGTGCTGAGAACTTAATTTGCTCTCCTGCATTTCTGCACTGATAGCTACAGGAGCAGGGAGCGTATGAAATATGGATGCCGGAGGAACAGGCCGGGAATGCATGCTCCAGACCGCATACTTACTCCGCCAAGGGCTGGCTGTAAGAGGATGCGTTAGGAAGAGGCTCCAGCATAACAGAGATGGGACTGAGATCTGTGGCGGATCAAACATTTTTTTTTTAGAAAACTGATAGAAACTTGTAGACCAGAGATTTTCAACCTTTTACAACTGGCGGCACACTGAACAAGATATAAATATTGCCCAGGCACACTCACATATAATGGTGATGCACGGTGCAGTTACGTGTCCTAGGATGTCATGTTGCAGCTTCTCCATAGGTAATGCCTGAGCCACATCTGAGAAAGCCAGAAGAACCCAACACTGCCCAGGTCCAAAATTA
Source organism: Pseudophryne corroboree (assembly GCF_028390025.1). Lineage (NCBI taxonomy): Eukaryota > Metazoa > Chordata > Amphibia > Anura > Myobatrachidae > Pseudophryne > Pseudophryne corroboree. The sequence goes on from NC_086452.1 coordinate 17,159,819, forward strand.
CAACTGGCTCTGCAACCACTAAACCCACCAGTATTGATTATTCCAGGGCCTCAGTAGCGGAAAAACACTGACGGGCCTGGCGCTGCTTCTATGGCGGCACATCTGGATACTGCGCAGGGCACACTAGTGAGCCACGGCACAGTGGTTGAAAAACACTGTTGTAGACCATTGTCAGTAAATATTCCAAGGGTTATTGTTACGTTCCTGGTGCTCAGAACAAGGGAGATGTTGCCTAGTGAGTCCAGAGCACCAGAACGTGACGCTGAAATAAGGTGTGGTATGGAAATAGCCCCTAGCAGCCTACCTCCATTGTTTCACGCCTGCGTGACTATGGTTTCTTGGGCCCACGGCAGCCGCGTTTGAAGGGCGGATTAGGTCTGCCCAACTCCGATGCCCACAGGTCTTAGAGTGAGACTAGGCATGAACCGAGACAGGATAACAACAAGGGGACCTCTAACTAAAGCAAACAGAAGGCTAGGGGCTACTAACAACCCTAAAACTAAATATATGTGCGGCACGCCGCCAAAGGAAAAGAACAACAAAGGAAATGCTGTCCACACGCCGACACAATACTGTTGTGTACCGGCGGTGACAGCATATGCAGAACCCTCTGCAAAACACCAGTAACAAATATAACTAAAGAATACAGCGGCCTAGGCAGACGGACGCGGCAAAGCCGCTACTCATGAAACTGGTACAAATACTGGCAAATGGACAGGAACCCCCAATGTAGCAGACACAGGCTCACAGAACCGGAGGACAGGCAGAATCCCAAACGACAGACCGGTGGACACCAAGAAGCCAGATACTCGATCAGGCACAGACAAAGCCACAGGACTTCTGGACAGGAACGCTTCACGGCAGGACACTGAATCAGACACTGGATCAGACACTGGAACAGACACTGGATCAAGGCTGGAAGCAGCTAGACAGAAGCTCAGAAACTCAGGAACTGGCAGGAACTAGCTCAGAACTATCACCGGTGTCTGTGTATTGCACTGAGCCAGAATATAACAGAGAGCACTAATTAATTATGTCGTGCAGCTGCCCTGTTGCACGACTCCAAACTGACAAGATGCAATTAACAGACAGGTGAGGCCAAACACATGGAAACAGGCTGCAATTACACAGACTCACCACCGGCAGCAAACAAGAGTCTTCTAAACCAGAGCAAAGGGAAATCCTGGCCTGCAAGAGAACTATAAACATAAAATACATAAACGGAAAACAGGAATGAACCACTACCTGTGGTTCATAACAGTACCCTCTCCTTAAGGGTGGGCTCCGAACAGCCCATGACACCCACGGGGAACAGAAACAGAAGTATAACATAAAATACGTAACCAAAATGCAAAACAGGCTCATAATAGTACCCCCCCCCCCCTTGAGGAGGGGTCAACGGACCCCAAAATTCATCCTTTCCAAAACAAGGGATACAAAAAAAACCTGGCACACTGGTCTAACAGGCAAGAACAGTGCCCCCCCCCCCCCCCCTTGACAGTGGCCACTGGACACAAGACAAGGGAAAAAAAATCTTTCTTTTTTTTTATAACAAGGCAAGAGTCAATAATTATTTCTTTTTCGTCTTCTTATTTTTACAAAGTTCTTGAGGTCTGACCAAGGTAATTCCCCAAACATTGTCTGAACTGATGGTACCTTCCAGCAAGGCTGGGTTCAAATCAGAGATTGGTTTCTTAACCTTGGGAGCTGAACTTTCAGGCAAAGTACTACTACTAGAGAAGACAGAAAAGCACATCCTGCAGTCAGAACAATGGGCTGAGACTTTTGTGCCGAGTTTACAGTATACGGCGGACTCTCAGCAGATAAGACAAGTGACCTAGAGGAACCTGAACCAATTTCTTTGGAACCATATCTCTTAAAAACTGCATCACTAAATGCCGGGGGATCCTGAAGAATGGGATCTTCAGTTTTCATTAAGTTGGACGCCCACTCATAAGGCTCCCCTCTAAAGGAATATATCAGATAGAGCACAAGGTTCTCTGAAGTGATGGCCAGAAATGGTCTAGACAACATAATGAGGTAATAGTGTTTGTAAAGCGCCAGAAATTGGACTAAGTCCCTAGATGTTGAGATATCAACAGAGTCAGGATCTGCTTCCTTCCCATCTGACTGACTAGAGTGCTTTGCTAGGACCAGGTCACTACTGACCTTACTCGCGGCTGAGACTTTATGAACCCCACCTGGGACAGTGGCCCTCGGAACCCCACCTGGGGCAGTGGCCCTCGGAACCCCACCCGGGGTAGTGACTTTCTGTACCCCACACGGGGCAGTGACTTTCTGAACCCCACCTGGGGCAGTGGCCCTCTGAACCCCACCCGGGGTAGTGACTTTCTGAACCCCACCCAGGGCAGTGGCCCTCAGAACCCCCTCTGGGGCAGTGGCCTTCGGGAACCCCGCTGGGGCAGTGGCCTTCGGGAACTCCGCTGGGGGCAGGACCTCGGATTCTTTTACTGGGACCGGGCCGTCAGCCTCCCTCTCTGGGACCGGGCGTCAGCCTCCCTCTCTGGGACCAGGCCGTCAGCCTCCCTCTCTGGGACCGGGCCGTCAGCCTCCCTCTCTGGGACCGGGCCGTCAGCCTCCCTCTCTGGGACCGGGCCGTCAGCCTCCCTCTCAGAGTCGATAATTATCGAAACTTCTCCCGGGATAATGACCTCCGGGACTTTTGCTGAAGCTATAACCTTCAGAACCTCCACCTCTTGAGTCCTTTCCTGGGGAAGCGACCTCTAGTCCCTTCTCTGGGGCTGTGTCTCTTGAGACCCCACTTAGGGATATTACTTCAAAGATCCCTTCTGGGGTTTTGCTTCTCGAGTTCCCTTCTAGAACTATGGTTTTAGACACCTTTTCTGGGGTTGCGCTTTTCAAGTCCCTACCTGGGGTAACAGCTTCTGAGACCCCTTCTGGTATTTACACCTGAGCTATTATATCTGATGTACCTCTATGGGTCATAGAGCATCGGGTACCGCTCCAGGACTCTGGGCATCGGGTACCGCTCCAGGACTCTGGGCATCGGGCACCGATCCAGGACCCTGAGCATCGGGCACCACTCCAGGACACTGAGCATCAGGCACCACTCCAGGACCCTGAGCATCAGGCACCGCTCCAGGACCATGAGCATCAGGCACCGCTCCAGTACCCTGAGCATCAGGCACCGCTCCAGGACCCCAAGCATCGGGCACCGCTCCAGGACCCCGGGCATAGGGCACCGCTCCAGGACCCCGGGCATAGGGCACCGCTCCAGGACCCCTGGCATCAGGCACCGCTCCAGGGGTTTGCAACTCTGCTTCAACAGGAAAATCAAGAGAGGAGAGAAACATTCTCCTTTGGTTACTGAATCTATAATGGGGCTCCCTAGCCCAAGGACCCCAATTATAGGACAGAGTGCTTTTTAGTGTGGGTTGTGTGACAAGTACCTCTGCCACAGTAGAGAAAGGAGTAGGTCTTGAATCCTGACTCCACTTGGCCAGAGGGCAGGACTTGTCGCCACACTTTGGCTTGCGCAACTCATATGTCTGCAGATAGTGGCCTAAACCCCCAAAATATAGGCATAAATTTAAGTTTCTGCGACGCAGACGCTCCTCTTCTGAGAGCCTGGGCCGCAGAATACTTTTAAACTTTTTCTCTCCAACTGAACCTGAGGATTCTCTTGTCACCATACTGTGAGCAAGAGTCTCTTTAGAGGATGAACTCTCAACAACTTCTGGCAAGATAAGCAAAATTTTGGTCAGAAGGTTTTGCAGTTGCTTTAAAGATTGCTCCAAAACTTCCAGCCGCTCAGGTTTCAAAGCACTGAAAGCAGAGTTCAGGGCTGAGAGAGACGCCTGCAGGGCTTGCATAGTAGGCATAGGAGGATTTCAAACTAAACAAGACAAGATTCTAGACACTGGACTAGGTTCTAAATACTGGACTGGGTTCTGTACACTGAATTCTAGACAGGACTGGATTCTAAACACCGGACTGGATTCTGCACACTGAATTCTAGACAGGACTGGATTCTAAACACCGGACTGGATTCTGCACACTGAATTCTACACAGGACTGGATTCTAGACAGGACTGGATTCTAGACAAGACACTGGACTGGCCAAAAAAGAAAAAACTACTATTTAGCTTTGTTTTTTTGTTGTTGTATGGCCGGTGATAATGTTACATTCCTGGTGCTCAGAACAAGAGAGATGTTGCGTAGTGAGTCCAGAGCACCAGAACGTGACGCTGAAATAAGGTGTGGTATGGAAATAGCCCCTAGCAGCCTACCTCCATTGTTTCACCCGTGTGGTCAGTTCACGCCTGCGTGACTATGGTTTCTTGGGCCCACGGCAGCCGCGTTTGAAGGGCGGATTATGTCTGCCCAACTCCGATGCCCCCAGATCTTAGCGTGAGACAAGGCGTGAACCGAGACAGGATAATAACAAGGGGACCTCTAACTAAAGCAAACAGAAGGCTAGGGGCTACTAACAACCCTAAAACTAAATATATGTGCGGCACGCCGCCAAAGGAAAAGAACAACAAAGGAAATGCTGTCCACACGCCGACACAATACTGTTGTGTACCGGCGGTGACAGCATACGCAGAACCCTCTGCAAAACACCAGTAACAAATATAACTAAAGAATACAGTGGCCTAGGCCGACGGACGCGGCAAAGCCGCTACTCATGAAACTGGTACAAATACTGGCAAACGGACAGGAACCCCCAATGTAGCAGACACAGGCTCACAGAACCGGAGGACAGGCAGAATCCCAAACGACAGACCGGTGGACACCAAGAAGCCAGATACTCGATCAGGCACAGACAAAGCCACAGGATGTCTGGACAGGAACGCTTCACGGCAGGACACTGAATCAGACACTGAATCAGACACTGGATCAGATACTGGAACAGACACTGGAACAGACACTGGATCAAGGCTGGAAGCAGCTAGACAGAAGCTGCTAGACAGAAGCTCAGAAACTCAGGAACTGGCAGGAACTAGCTCAGAACTATCACCGGCATCTGTGTATTGCACTGAGCCAGAATATAACAGAGAGCCCTAATTAATTATGTCGTGCAGCTGCCCTGTTGCACGACTCCAAACTGACAAGATGCAATTAACAGACAGGTGAGGCCAAACACATGGAAACAGGCTGCAATTACACAGACTCACCACCGGCAGCAAACAAGAGTCTCCTAAACCAGAGCAAAGGGAAATCCTGGCCTGCAAGAGAACTATAAACATAAAATACATAAACGGAAAACAGGAATGAACCACTACCTGTGGTTCATAACAGTACCCTCTCCTTAAGGGTGGGCTCCGAACAGCCCATGACACCCACGGGGAACAGAAACAGAAGTATAACATAAAATACATAACCAAAATGCAAAACAGGAATGAGCCACAGCCGTGGCTCATAACAGTTATTGACCCATAGCGAGTGGCCGGTCTCATTCGTGTCCTAAAGACACTTATACATAGCCAGGGCTGGCAATAGAAATCCTGGGGCCCGATACAGTGATATCTTTGTGGCCCCCTCAGAATATATTATATTTACGGGCCGACGCAGGGCATGGGAATCCTTGCCAGTGAAGTCACAGTGTGCGAGAGGTTCCTGTCACTCTGAGGCTGCGCCCACACCACCTACAGCTCGCTGCCCTATTTGGACAAGACGACTCACATCCCTGCCGGGCACTAAGTTGTGTATCTTTGGGGCCCCTCTGATCCTTGAGGCCTAGTACAGGTGTCAAAGTCGAAAAATATCATGATGCATATGCCTTGTACTAACCCCTTATGCACATGCCCGCTGCGCGTGCAAACACTCTGCCGTGCGTGCACATATCCGCAATTTGCGTAAAGATCGCTCCGGCGATCACGCGCGTGGTATGCGCATTTATGGTAGAGTTTGTAAGCGTCTAGCGTGCGACTCGATCGTAGCATATTTAACCCATATAGTGTGTTTTGTAGTTAATATTCCCCTAGACAAAGTCAGCGAGTATGTTTAGTTTAAACTGTTCCTGGACAGAGAGATTCCTCTTTACATGATAGGAAGGGTCAGACAAAGGTTGAAAGGTGGTGTCTAGTATCCAGCTGTAGGGTATTTTAAAGGGTAACATTCCGATGCTAGTTAGGAAAGGATCGCTCGCTCCTGCATATAGTTATGTACAAATGTAGTTTATGGACATTAACTGTATTTGCTGTAAATTACACATGCGGCGGGAATCCTGAGGATACCTCCCACCAGAGCAGTTGGGGAAAGACACAGCCCACCTGTTCAAATCCACCTATGACCTTTGCTATAATGTGGAGACACATTCCTGTGTCCAATGAGCAATGAGATACATGGTACCATTGTATTGTGAATGTATGTTGTGCTATATAAAGACCACCATTGCCTGGCCAGCCTCACTCTCTCTGAAAGCTTTCTCCCTGAATGCTGAGGACTGGATCCAGGTCGTGCATGCGAATCATCCCCACGTATGTATTATACTCTGTAGCCATTTTGTTTGCCATTTTGTTCGCCATTTATGTTCTCATTTGTTCGCTCTTGTTTGCAATTGTTCGCCATTGTTCACATTATTTTCTGTTATTCTGTTTAGATTTCTATGTTAGTTTGTAGTGTATAACTTGTATTGTGTTTCCATTTTTCTCTAAACCATCCACGGCGGTGTTAGAGCTGCTGTGGTTTTTAAATCCAAACCATGTCTTGTGTTTTCACTGTTTACTGCAAAGGGCTTTTCTTAGCGTCTCAATCGCTCAAACAGCATACACATTGTTAAGATTTTTAAGCGTTACATCATTGTAGTACCTGACTACTAAGGTTTAGAGAATAAGCATATTCTTACTGTGTTTTATTAATAAGGTTTACTGCGTATCATTCTGTGAGCGTCTGCGCCGCTCGTGTCTCACTCTCACGGTGCAGCGTCCGCTACGCCAATAGCGTAGCAGTACGGTACTCGGTACGCCTATAGCGTGCTTGATACGGAACGTGAATCCGTGAGCGTACATGTCGCTCGTGCGTCGCGCCCACGGCCTAGCATCTGTTACGCTAAGTACGTACCACTACGGTACTCAGTACGCAAATAGCGTACTCAGTCTGTAATAGTGTATAGCTTTATGTTTAATGGTAATAATTGTCATTATCAATTGAGGGCTCGTCCGGTCCTCCTCATATCCGCAGCCTAGCAGGACAAGGCAGACTTCTATCAGCAAAGGGCGGGAAGGTAGTATTCCCTGTTAGCCATTTGGTGATCGGGGATACATTAGTGCTGATTAGATAAGATAAGCGTCTGCTCCGCTTGGTTTGTAGGGATGCTGGTAGGATCCGGATCCGGAAGGTAAGAACGTAAAGCTATTGTTTGTTTTCTTAAAATCTGTTAAATTTCTGTTTGGTGCCAATTGCGCACGCAACACACGTAACACACGCACACACCTGTATTTTATTTGTGTACTCTGCATATCTATTCGCTTGTTGCCATTAGCATTGATTATTAGATACATTTTGACCCGTGCTGAGAAATTTGTTGCTATTTAGTTAAAAATATAAAGTAATATTTAAGGGAGTACATGTAAAACACACACGCAGCCTGGCCCAGTTATAAAGGCTTATACAGGAGATACTGTGGTGTGGGTAAGCGATTATAGTTGAATATCGTTTACATTTATAGAAGTGTGTTATTTGTATTACTGTGGACGTATCCGGCCTTTGTACACGTGTCCCGGACAGCGTGCGGGACAGCGTACGCAACGCAAAGGCCTACACACGTGGCGTATATTACGCAACGTGCGTACAGGTACGCCCACTAAATACAAATCACACAATAGCATTGTTTTAGTTTAGGCGATACGGTAGCCATGCGATAATAGCACAAATTGATCAGTATCCAATATTTAGTTTAAAAATACCTTTTTTTCTGTATTACCTCTGGGGAAAGCTATCAGTTAACAGGAAATTATTTTTCTGATCAGAAAACTATAGAATGATAGTGTGGGCTGAAAAAGGTATGAGTGTATTGAACCCCGCTTGGTGGTCTTGGTGATCTTGGTGAAGCTTGGTGAAGCACGGTCTAGGTGAAAACGTGCGAGCACGGTCCAGGTGTACACGTGCGACGGATTGTGATAAAAGTTTTCGTGGTATTACGCTCCGGCTGTTGTGGAGCACAGTAGGGAGACTCCAATGATCCTACCATTTATAGATAACAAGTGTCTATAAGTGGTACGATTGGACCGCACGGTTGTATGTGTAAACAATTGACGCAACATGATATGAGGTTGCATATTCGTGCGTAAATCTTATCCTCATACGCGTTGTAGTGAGCACATGCAAGCGTGATTTGTGTAAAATAGAGGTAGGGCCTGCAACGGCTACACGAGTCTGCTAGAAGGCGGACCGGGGATACCCGGAGCAGAAGAAGTTCAGTGGAAGAGCTTTAAGGATTTCCACCGTAGACTACTGTGTTTGGTGCATTTTAGGAAGTTTTTCTGTGTTAAAAAGGTCCACAATGGAAGCCAAGTGCACAGCACAGGGACGTTTAGCAGTCAGGGTTCAGACTGCAGAGTTCAGACCCCGGGGGTCTGCCCGGTTAGTAATGTGGGGGAAGTATGGTCCCCACACTGAGACATTTTGTGATGAATGGACACGAATGACTGTGGGGGATAAAGCACCATTTCCTGGGATAGGTAGTTTTGACTCAGAGGTATTACATAATCTAAGGCTCAGGATCTGTCTGTTAAAGTCCCAAAAACAAAGGATCAGACACACAAACTGTTTACATTTATGGCAACGAGAGAGTGATATACAGAGGGAATTAGCTTACACAGCTGGTTCTAACCCTAGCAGGAAACTGATGGCAACTGGAGAGACAATGGCTACAGAGAATGGCATACTGGGATATGATGATAATAGTGCACTTAATAAATGTATTAATGACAATAAGAGTAACGTAATAAATGTATTAATGACGATAGGAGTAAAACTGATAAATGTATAAATTCTAACCCGTGCAAGTTGCACCCCATGTTAAACTTCCCCCAGGATTACAAGCAAGAAAGTGAGCCCAGCATGATGTTGGCATTTTTTTCAGCAGCCACCATAGAAGACACCCAGGTGGGCACGGCCCAATCGGTAAAGGCAGTAGTAAAGCCCCCTAACGGAGGGTCAGGTGAGGTCGTGTCCACAGGTAAGTACGGTATTGTACATTATGCACAGACAATTGCACCTCACATTGTAGAGTCAACACAAGATGGTGTAATTGAACTAAATCCTGTCAGGGTGATCACAGTCCCCAATGGGAGGACAGACGCTCAGGGAGTCACTCCCGTCAGAGACATTGCTATGCATTGTCCCTGGTCCCGGACAGAATTAAGGACAATTATGTCTGAATTTCCCGATCCCAGGAGAGATCTAGCCGCATGTCAAAGGTTTATTAAAGAATTAGGTAATGCCGCCGAACCCCATAATAAAGATTGGCGGACATTGCTGAGGGCATGTTTGCCCTCCAATGTAGACCCCGTAGAATTCATCACTGAATGTAAATTAGATGAAGAGGTACCTCTCACTGAAGAGTACAATCAGGACAATGTAAAACGGATCAACCTGCAATTAGAAGTATATTTCCCAACTGTTGTCAAGTGGAACAAAATTTTCTCCATTAGACAAAAAGAAGGTGAAACTGCTTCTGATTATTTTCATCGAGCATTAGAGGAAATGGCTAGATACACTGGGATCGCGGACATTGAGGAAAGTGTACATCATAGAGAGGTAGCGGTGTCCGTATTAATGGAAGGTTTAAAAGAAGTGTTGAGAACAAGGGTACAGACCACTCAACCTAACTGGAGAGGTATCTCGGTGGCTGCATTAAGAGAGTCCGCTATCGAACATGACCATAATATCCAAAGAACCAGGAAAGCACAGGGAGAGCGGTTGATGGTGATGAGCATCCAAGCACTAGAAGAGGCATCAAATCGACCAAAACCCCCAGCCCCTGGCACATGGAGGAAGCCAAGGGTTTGTTATGTGTAAAAGGGAAGGGCATTATGCCAGCAACTGTAACAGCACACATAAAGTCAGACCTCCTAGACAAGAACACGAGCAAATTTATGACTCACTGTATGACACACGTAATTGTAATCAGGGATCATATAGGAAAAATTTTGGGCCGCACCTATAGTCTGCAGCCAGTGAAGTTGATTGTTAGCCTTGATAGTAAGCCTGAGATTACAGTCGGTGTAATTGGTAGGTCATTCCTTGTAGACACAAGGGCGGCCAGGTAAACTCTGTGATTCATCTTTAAATGTTTCCTCTTCATCTCTGACGTTCACCAGCAGAACTACAGCTCAAACGTCACATGTCTACTTGGTCTTTTCAAAGGTCTGCCCAACCCCAGTGTATCTTACCAGCATCATTGTGCTTGGCCATGCACAGAGGGTGGAGAGTGGAAATACTGGTGGGGGAGACTGTGCAGAGATACCGATAGACATGTTGGTGTGACAGCCTGATGGTGAACGGAAATCTGACAATTTTTCTCTTTTTCTATTATTCTCTCTCTTTTTGTTTTTTCATGTTCTACGGATGGTATGTCACACAACAGTTAAACAAATGGTAATGCAAGATTTATGCTCCTTACAGAAAGATCGCTGATTCAGAAAGAATATTGTATCACTGAAGTGTTCGTTTTGGGAAGACTGAGAGGCAGCACTGTTGAGACGGCATCTGAGCAAGAAGAACAAAAAGACTACAATGCAATCTTAGACCTGGTATTAACAAACAATCAGGATTTGGTATCGGGTATTATAGTAGGGGAACCCATAGGAAACAGCGACCACAATATGGTCACATTCAATATCAGTTTCTACAAACAGCCCTATACTGGCTCAACTAGGACTTTAAACTTTAGCAAAGCAAATTTTGAAAAGATGAGGGTATTTTTCAGGGATATTGAATGGGAAGGTTTGTTTTTAGGAAAAAATACTACGGAGAAATGGGAGGTACTAAAATTCCTGCTAGCTAAAAATACACTCAAATATATTCCTATGAGTAGCAAAAAAGGGAATAAAAATCATAAACCGATGTGGCTTAACAAAAAGATTAAGGAACTTATGGGCAAGAAACGGCGAGCATTTAAAAAATACAAATCTGACGGGGAAGCAGAGTCATTTCAGCACTATAAGGAATGTAACAAAAATTGCAAAAAGGAATTAAGAGCGGCTAAAGTAGAAACTGAAAAACTAGTAGCAAAGGAAAGCAAAGCGAATCCCAAAAAATTCTTTAAATACATTAATAGCAAGAGATTAAAAAAGGAGAGTATAGGCCCTTTAAAAGACAAATTGGGAGTCTTAAGCAAAAATGATAATGACATAGCGGACACACTAAATGAGTTTTTTTCTACAGTATTCACTAGAGAGGACCCAATTCAGGGACTGACACACAATCTCGATAATGAGAATATCACACTGATAAGTACTTATTTAAGCGAGGAAGTAGTCTGTGACCGATTAAAACATTTAAAGATTAATAAATCACCAGGGCCCGATGGTATTCATCCAAGGGTTCTAATGGAGCTTCACTCTGAACTGGCAAAACCGCTATCTTTGATCTTTGAGGATTCAGTTATATCAGGTATGGTTCCCAAAGACTGGCGTATAGCGGAAGTAGTGCCTATATTCAAAAAGGGAAGTAAAGCTGAACCAGGTAATTATAGACCAGTTAGTCTTACATCTATAGTGGGGAAAGTATTGGAAGGTATTCTAAGAGATAGTATTCAGAAGTTCCTTGAAACCAATAAGGTCATTAAAAGGAATCAACATGGGTTTATGAAGGACAGATCCTGTCAAACCAACTTACTTGGCTTTTATGAAACAGTAAGCGCAAACCTAGATCAGGGTAAAGACGTGGATGTAATCTTTTTAGACTTTGCCAAAGCGTTCGATACTGTACCACACATGAGACTTATCTACAAGCTACAAGAATCAGGGCTAGGAAGCACAATATGCACTTGGGTCAAAAACTGGTTAGATAATAGGAAGCAGCGCGTTGTGGTTAATGGATCTTTTTCAACTTGGACTGAAGTGCTAAGTGGTGTGCCGCAAGGCTCAGTATTAGGACCGCTATTGTTCAATATTTTCATTAACGACCTAACAGAAGGTCTAGAGAGCATGGTGTCAATTTTTGCAGATGATACCAAATTGTGTAAGGCTATAAATACAGAGGAGGATGCAGAGTCTCTTCAGAACGACTTAGTTAAATTAGAAGCATGGGCAGCCAAATGGAGAATGCGCTTCAACACAGACAAGTGTAAGGTAATGCACTGTGGTAACAAGAACAAAAATTACACCTACCTACTAAATGGGGTAAAATTAGGGGATTCTGTACTGGAAAAGGACTTAGGTGTCCTCATAGATAGCAAGCTAAGCAGTAGTACCCAAAGTAGGACTGCAGCAAAGAAGGCTAATAAGATATTATCATGCATAAAACGGGGTATTGATGCTAGGGACGAGAGTATTATACTCCCGTTATATAAATCACTAGTGAGGCCACACCTTGAATACTGTGTACAATTCTGGGCACCGTACTACAAAAAGGATATCCTGGAGCTTGAAAAGGTACAGAGGAGGGTGACCAAACTAATTAAGGGCATGGAGACGATGGAATACAAGGAAAGGCTTGAAAGACTAGTCATGTTTACATTGGAAAAGCGGAGACTAAGAGGGGATATGATCAACATCTACAAATATATAAGGGGACAATACACAGAGCTTGCGCGGGACCTGTTTTTGGTTAGATCAACACAGAGGACTCGTGGACACTCGCTCAGGTTAGAGGAGAGGAGATTCCGCACAATACGGCGTAAAGGCTTTTTCATGGTAAGGACAATACGTGTTTGGAATTCCCTGCCCGAGGGAGTTGTAATGGCGGAATCTGTCAACACCTTTAAGAATGGGTTAGATAAATTCCTATTGGATAAGGATATCCAGGGGTATGGTACATAGTCATGCATTACAGTTACTATAAATAGGGATAAAATGCAATGGCTGACAGCAGCATCAGTCAGAAATTTTAGTTAAATCATCATGCATAGGACACCACAAATAGGTTGAACTCGATGGACAATTGTCTTTTTTCAACCTCAGATACTATGTATGTTACTAGAGACGGTTATCGTACCAATTTTCTTTCCCTTCTAATTATTTTCTTTTCCCCCATTACCACTCTTTCTTTCTCCTCCTGCAAGATGGACTTGCGCCAAGAGACTGCATTCCGTGTTTTCCTGTTGACCCTGTTGTTGACCACAGCAGTCTGTTTCGGTGAGAGTACCAGAGAGGTCGAGAGAGGATCTGGAATGGGTTCTGATGACAAGGATGGATTCGTAGAATTCCAAGAGCAACACAATCACTGAGCAAAGGCGAGTATCAGAAAACGATCTGGTAGTCATGACACTAAGAGACATTGCGAAGGATTGTTAGCTGAAGAGAATTGTATCTGTAGGAATTGTGAAAACATACTTGAGGACGGGTGCATCCAGAGATGTCAGTCCAGCCTTAATATCAACATGGACCGTCATCCATTGAGTGACTATCACTCATTAGTGGGTAAGGTTTTAAACCAAACGGAATGCTGGGTGTGCTCACAAGTACCTCAAGGTCATAGAAAGTCAGGACTAGTGCCATACGCTTTAACGATAGATGAGGTACTTGAATTAAGGGGTGGGAGACCGGTGGACAAGAAATTTAATATTTCTAAGCCTCCTAGTTTGAAGCTCCACCAATATCATGTGGATAGGTCCTTAATATGTTTTAACATTTCCAATCCCCGAAAGCCGGGAAATTGGGAAGTGACATGGAACAACCAAACCATGACATTCTCACACAGAGCCGATAGAATGCCCATAGACTCAGAGCTTATACGCCAAATAGCCAACGGTGGGAGATATTTTCAGTATAGGTACACTCTAGGAAGTAGGACCATGCGAGTTGGAGAAGTATCACCAGGATACTGTGCGCATATCATACAGACTGATACGTGTACTGAACAGATGAGAGAGTTAGGGATAGGATTTTTCACCTGGAAGGTTTGTAATATGGTGATGTCATATTCTGTCCCATATGTCCTCCCCTATGATGCATATTTCATATGTGGGAGGAAGGCGTATAAGTGGCTTGCCCCAAACTCAGAGGGATTGTGTTACATTGGAAGAGTGTTGCCAGAAGTAATGACCATTACTCATGATAAAATTAAAGACGTTCACCGCAATGCTCAAGCTCCTTACACTCACACCCATTACGAACACATCGTTAAGAGACACCTTATAGATAGGACAGAGCACGCAGCCTCTGATTTGATCCACGAATCCACCGGGATTCAACTCCTACTCGCGCTAGATATCACCCGTACCGCCAGTGGAGTTATAAATTTTAGGTATATTACGGCGCTAACGAACCTGATAGACAATATCACCGAGATGTATGATGACACCTTCAGGTATACTGGGAGAGAATTGCAAGCTTACAAAACGGAACTGATCCAGCACAGGATGGTTCTCAATTACATCACAGCGGTGACAGGCGGGTATTGTGTCACCCTAGCAACTCAGTATGGCGTGAAGTGATGTACATATATCACAAACAGCACCGATGACCCAACCGAGGTCATAGATCAAAAGATGGACGATATCTTGCAATTGAAGTGGGAGTTCCAAAGGAGACACAACCTTACCCTTACTGCTGTGAGTAATGAACTGACCGGCTGGGTTTCATGGTTGAACCCACGCAATTGGTTCTCAGGTTTAGGAGAATGGGCTCAAAATGTTATCGTTAATGTAGGGAAATTTCTCTTGTGTATCCTAGGAGTTGTCATAATGATTGGTTTGATATTTAGATGTGTTCAGATTTTAATGCATTGCAAACGCAGTACCAAATTGATGAGTTTAAGGAGCGAGGGCATTGTTACAACAACTGGTTTAATTTTTGACGCATCAATCAAGACAATGCTGTGATAAAATGTGATTCCACAGTCCGTTTCTTTCACCCGTTTCTCCTTTGTTTTTCTCCAAGAAAAAAAAAAAGACATCCACTCGGAAGAAGATTTTGATGACCCTTTATACAGACCATTGATGAACTTTTTCACAGACATTTGATTAACTTTTAGAGACTTTAACTTTCTATGGACACTTGAAAAACTTTGCTTGCCACTTACAGCAAAGATACAGCAACCCGGACAAAACATCAACAAGACATCCATGGACAATTACACACATTACCATATGAATGCATTTATAACGCATGTTTCTTATCTTCATCTCTACGATCTTCAGGTAGTGACACACATAGTCGACAGGTAATATAGGTACATATATATGTAATGGCGGAATCTGTCAACACCTTTAAGAATGGGTTAGATAAATTCCTAATGGATAAGGATATCCAGGGGTATGGTGCATAGTCATGCATTATAGTTACTATAAATAGGGATAAAATGCAATGGCTGACAGCAGCATCAGTCAGAAATTTTAGTCAAATCATCATGCATAGGAGACCACAAATAGGTTGAACTCGATGGACAATTGTCTTTTTTCAACCTCAGATACTATGTTACTATATATTAGCACTCACATATTTTCCACCTTCATGTATCATCAACTAATGTGCACCCCATTTGTTGGAACTAAAGAGCTCGGTAGAGTTTGTTAGCCCACCTACAGACCCTTAATATGGGATAAGAAGGATTCAATGTATACTTCGCAATACCTCGAAGCTTGTACAGCACGATGATACATGACCCCTCAGACATGAATTTCATACATACATGCTTTTACTATCCCACTAGGTCATACATTTCCCACCTTCTCCTCTCCTCCCTACACCCAATCATATATAGGTATTTCACGGTATTATATATTTTTCTGCTTAAATTGTTTAGATAGTGGCAGTTATTGTTGACTGCCAAAGGGTGGACTGTCAAAGTCGAAAAATATCATGATGCATATGCCTTGTACTAATCCCTTATGCACATGCCCGCTGCGCGTGCAAACACTCTGCCGTGCGTGCACATATCCGCAATTTGCGTAAAAGATCGCTCGGGCGATCACGTGCGTGGTATGCGCATTTACGGTAGAGTTTGTAAGCATCTAGCGTGCGACTCGATCATAGCATATTTAACCCATATAGTGTGTTTTGTAGTTAATATTCCCCTAGACAAAGTCAGCGAGTATGTTTAGTTTAAACTGTTCCTGGACAGAGAGATTCCTCTTTACATGATAGGAAGGGTCAGACAAAGGTTGAAAGGTGGTGTCTAGTATCCAGCTGTAGGGTATTTTAAGGGTAACATTCCGATGCTAGTTAGGAAAGGATCGCTCGCTCCTGCATATAGTTATGTACAAATGTAGTTTATGAACATTAACTGTATTTGCTGTAAATTACACATGCGGCGGGAATCCTGAGGATACCTCCCACCAGAGCAGTTGGGGAAAGACACAGCCCACCTGTTCAAATCCACCTATGACCTTTGCTATAATGTGGAGAAACATTCCTGTGTCCAATGAACAATGAGATACAAGGTACCATTGTATTGTGAATGTATGTTGTGCTATATAAAGACCACCATTGCCTGGCCAGCCTCACTCTCTCTGAAAGCTTTCTCCCTGAATGCTGAGGACTGGATCCAGGTCGCGCATGCGAATCATCCCCACGTATGTATTATTCTCTGAAGCCATTTTGTTTGCCATTTTGTTCGCCATTTATGTTCTCATTTGTTCGCTCTTGTTTGCAATTGTTCGCCATTGTTCACATTATTTTCTGTTATTCTGTTTAGATTTCTATGTTAGTTTGTAGTGTATAACTTGTATTGTGTTTCCCTTTTTCTCTAAACCATCCACGGCGGTGTTAGAGCTGCTGTGGTTTTTAAATCCAAACCAGGTCTTGTGTTTTCACTGTTTACTGCAAAGGGCTTTTCTTAGCGTCTCAATCGCTCAAACAGCATACACATTGTTAAGATTTTTAAGCGTTACATCATTGTAGTATCTGTCTACTAAGGTTTAGAGAATAAGCATATTCTTACTGTGTTTTATTAATAAGGTTTACTGCGTATCATTCTGTGAGCGTCTGCGCCGCTCGTGTCTCACTCTCACGGTGCAGCGTCCGCTACGCCAATAGCGTAGCAGTACGGTACTCGGTAAGCCTATAGCGTGCTTGATACGGAGCGTGAATCCGTGAGCGTACGTGTCGCTCGTGCTTTGCTCCCACGGCCTAGCGTCTGTTACGCTAAGTACGTACCCCTACGGTTCTCAGTACGCAAATAGCGTACTCAGTCTGTAATAGTGTATAGCTTTATGTTTAATGGTAATAATTGACATTATCACAGGTGTCCCCTTAGACCCCCCCTGTCGCCAGCCCTGTACATAGCGCTTTATGAAAATTAGAGATGAGCGGGTTCGGTTCTCCGAGATCCGAAACCCCCCCCCCCCCAAACTTCACCCATTTTACGTGGCTACGTTCTCTCCCTGAAAAGCTCCGTAATCTGTGCTCAGTGGCTGCAAATATCTGTGCTCAGTGTGCTGCAAATAATCTGTGCTCAGTGTGCTGAAAATATCTACGTTCTCTGCCCGAAAACGCTCCATATCTGTGCTCAGTGTGCTGCAAATATCTGTGCTCAGTGTGCTGCAAATATCTGTGCTCAGTGTGCTGCAAATATCTGTGCTCAGTGTGCTGAAAATATCTATGTTCTCTGCCTGAAAACGCTCCATATCTGTGCTCAGTGTGCTGCAAATATCTGTGCTCAGTGTCCTTTATTGTGGGGACTGGGGACCACCAGTATATAATTATACCTATAGTAGTAGAGTACAGTAGGCCATTGCTGTATCTTGCAGCTCTGTGTCACTGCAAGTATCCATTCCATATCTGTGCTGCATTTTTGTGAGCAGTATATATAGTTTTACAGTGCAGCATTTTGGTGACCCAACAGTATATAGTTGTGTACAGTAGGCCATTGCTGTATCTTGCAGCTCTGTGTCACTGCAAGTATCCATTCCATATCTGTGCTGCATTTTTGTGAGCAGTATATATAGTATTACAGTGCAGCATTTTGGTGACCCAACAGTATATAGTTGTGTACAGTAGGCCATTGCTGTATCTTGCATCTCTGTGTGACTGCAAGTATCCATCCATTCCATATATGTGCTACATTTTTGTGAACAGTATATATAGTAGTACAGTGCAGCATTTTGGTGACCAACAGTTTATAGTTGTACAGTACAGTAGGCCATTGCTGTATCTTGCAGCTCTGTGTCACTGCAAGTATCCATTCCATATATGTGCTACATTTTTGTGAGCAGTATATATAGTATTACAGTGCAGCATTTTGGTGACCCAACAGTATATAGTTGTGTACAGTAGGCCATTGCTGTATCTTGCAGCTCTGTGTCACTGCAAGTATCCATTCCATATCTGTGCTGCATTTTTGTGAGCAGTATATATAGTATTACAGTGCAGCATTTTGGTGACCAACAGTATACATATATAGTACAGTACAGTAGGCCATTGCTATTGCTGTATTACTGGCATATAGTTCCACACATTAAAAAATGGAGAACAAAAATGTGGAGGGTAAAATAGGGAAAGATCAAGATCCACTTCCACATCGTGCTGAAGCTGCTGCCACTAGTCATGGCCGAGACGATGAAATGCCATCAACGTCGTCTGCCAAGGCCGATGCCCAATGTCATAGTAGAGAGCATGTAAAATCCAAAAACTAAAGTTCAGTTATATGACCCAAAAATCTAAATTAAAAGCGTCTGAGGAGAAGCGTAAACTTGCCAATATGCCATTTATGACACGGAGTGGCAAGGAACGGCTGAGGCCATGGCCTATGCTCATGGCTAGTGGTTCAGCTTCACATGAGGATGGAAGCACTCATCCTCCCACTAGAAAACTGAAAAGAGTTAAGATGGCAAAAGCACAGCACAGAACAGTGCGTTCTTCTAAATCACAAATCCCCAAGGAGAGTCCAATTGTGTTGGTTGCGATGCCTGACCTTCCCAACACTGGACGGGAAGAGGTGGCGCCTTCCACCAGTTGCACGCCCCCTGCAAGTGCTGGAAGGAGCACCCACAGTCCAGTTCCTGATAGTCAAATTGAAGATGTCAGTGTTGAAGTACACCAGGATGAGGATATGGGTGTTGCTGGCGCTGAGGAGGAAATTGACAAGGAGGATTCTGATGGTGAGGTGGTTTGTTTAAGTCAGGCACCCGGGGAGACACCTGTTGTTCGTGGGATGAATATGGGCGTTGACATGCCTGGTCAAATTACAAAAAAAATCAGCTCTTCGGTGTGGAATTATTTTAACAGAAATACGGACAACAGGTGTCAAGCCGTGTGTTGCCTTTGTCAAGCTGTAATAAGTAGGGGTAAGGACGTTAACCACCTAGGAACATCCTCCCTTATACGTCACCTGGAGCGCATTCATCAGAAGTCATTGACAAGTTCAAAAACTTTGGGTGACAGCGGAAGCAGTCCACTGACAACTAAATCCCTTCCTCTTGTACCCAAGCTCCTGCAAACCACACCACCAACTCCCTCAGTGTCAATTTCCTCCTTAGACAGGAACGCCAATAGTCCTGCAGGCCATGTCACTGGCAAGTCTGACGAGTCCTCTCCTAACTGGGATTCCTCCGATGCATCCTTGAGTGTAACGCCTACTGCTGCTGGCGCTGCTGTTGTTGCTGCTGAGAGCCGATCGTCATCCCAGAGGGGAAGTCGGAAGACCACTTGTACTACTTCCAGTAAGCAATTGACTGTCCAACAGTCCTTTGCGAGGAAGATGAAATATCACAGCAGTCATCCTGCTGCAAAGCGGATCACTCAGGTCTTGGCAGCTGTGTTGGTGTTAAACGTGTGTCCGGTATCCACCGTTAATTCACAGGGAATTATAGAATTGCTTGAGGTACTGTGTCCCCGGTACCAAATACCATCTAGGTTCCATTTCTCTAGGCAGGCGATACCGAGAATGTACACAGACGTCAGAAAAAGAGTCACCAGTGTCATAAAAAATGCAGTTGTACCCAATGTCCACTTAACCACTGACATGTGGACAAGTGGAGCAGGGCAGACTCAGGACTATATGACTGTGACAGCCCACTGGGTAGACGTATTGCCTCCCGCAGCAAGAACAGCAGCGGTGGCACCAGTAGCAGCATCTCGCAAACGCCAACTCGTTCCTAGGCAGGCTACGCTTTGTATCACCGCTTTCCATAAGAGGCACACAGCTGACAACCTCTTACGGCAACTGAGGAACATCATCGCAAAATGGCTTACCCCAATTGGACTCTCCTGGGGATTTGTGACATCGGACAACGCCACCAATATTGTGCGTGCATTACATGTGGGCAAATTCCAGCATGTCCCATGTTTTGCACATACATTGAATTTGGTGGTGCAGAATTCTTAAAAAAAACGACAGGGGCGTGCAAGAGATGCTGTCGGTGGCCCGAAGAATTGCGGGCCACTTTCGGCATTCAGCCACCGCGTGCCGAAGACTGGAGCACCAGCAAACACTCCTGAACCTGCCCCGCCATCATCTGAAGCAAGAGGTGGTAACGAGGTGGAATTCAACCCTCTATATGCTTCAGAGGATGGAGGAGCAGCAAAAGGCCATTCAAGCCTATACATCTGCCTACGATATAGGCAAAGGAGGGGGAATGCACCTGACTCAAGCGCAGTGGAGAATGATTTCAACGTTGTGCAAGGTTCTGCAACCCTTTGAACTTGCCACACGTGAAGTCAGTTCAGACACTGCCAGCCTGAGTCAGGTCATTCCCCTCATCAGGCTTTTGCAGAAGCAGCTGGAGAGATTGAAGGAGTAGCTAAAACAGAGCGATTCCGCTAGGCATGTGGGACTTGTGGATGGAGCCCTTCATTCGCTTAACCAGGATTCACGGGTAGTCAATCTGTTGAAATCAGAGCACTACATTTTGGCCACCGTGCTCGATCCTAGGTTTAAAGCCTACGTTGTATCTCTCTTTCTGGCAGACACAAGTCTGCACATGTTCAAAGACCTGCTGGTGAGACACTTGTCAAGTCAACCCGTCAACAGCTCCTCCTTCACATTCTCCCGCAACAGGGGCTGCGAGCTAAAGGCTAAGAATTCTGAGCCCACCCGCTGGCGGTGATGCAGGGCAGTCTGAAGCGAGTGCTGACATCTGGTCCGGACTGAAGGACCTGTCAACGATTACTGACATGACGTCTACTGTCACTGCATATGATTCTCTCACCATTGAAAGAATGGTGGAGGATTATATGAGTGACCGCATCCAAGGCCCGTGCACAAACTTGCTTTATTTTACCTAAGTTGTCCCCCCTCCAGTGTGTACTCTGAAAGAGTGTTTAGTGCAGCCAGTCACCTTGTCAGCAATCGGCGTACGAGGTTACTTCCAGAAAATGTGGAGAAGATAATGTTCATCAAAATGAATTATAATCAATTCCTCCGTGGAGACATTCACCAGCAATTGCCTCCAGAAAGTACACAGGGACGTGAGATGGTGGATTCCAGTGGGGATGAATTAATAATTCTCTGAGAGGAGGGGAATGTACACAGTGAAAGGGGTGATGAATCGGAGGATGAGGAGGAGGTGGACATCTTGCCTCTGTAGAGCCAGTTTGTGCAAGGAGAGATTGCTTCTTTTTTGGTGGGAGCCCAAACCAACCAGTGATTTCAGCCACAGTCGTGTGGCAGACCCTGTGGCTGAAATGATGGGTTTGTTAAAGTGTGCATGTCCTGTTTATACAACATAAGGGTGGGTGGGAGGGCCCAAGGACAATTCCATCTTGCACCTCTTTTTTTTTATCTCTGCATCATGTGATGTTTGGGGCTAATTTCTTTAAGTGCCATCCTGTCTGACACTGCAGTGCCACTCCTAGATGGGCCAGGTGTTTGTGCCGCCCTCTTGGGTCACTTAGCTTAGTCATCCAGAGACCTCGGTGCAAATTTTAGGACTAAAAATAATATTGTGAGGTGTTCAGAATAGACTGGAAATGAGTGTAAATTATGGTTATTGAGGTTAATAATACTATGGGATCAAAATGACCCCCAAATTCTATGATTTAAGCTGTTTTTGAGGGGTTTTTTTTTTTTTAAACACCCGAATCCGACAAAAAAATTTCAGGGAGGTTTTGCCAAAGCGCGTCCGAATCCAAAACACGGCCGCGGAACCGAATCCAAAACTAAAACACAAAACCCGAAAAATTTCCGGTGCACATCTCTAATGAAAATGCACGCCGTTCACAGAAACAGGGTGGCACAGAACGGGCTGCTGGAGACAAGTCGTGATATTCTAACTTAATGCGCCAGTCACCTGCCATTGGGTCACACCCAACATAACCTCCTCCAAACTGTAATACTGTTTGCTTGTGTTACCTGCACTGTCTGCTTGGCGGCCTTGTACCACACATCAATGAACATAAGACATTCATCCTATAGACAGGGTTCCCAAACGATTCATCTGGCCCAGTACTGGGCCTGGTGTGGCCAAGCCTAGGGTTTGGGCCATCAAATGCTCTTTGCAGAACCATATTAGCTACTTTGTATTCCCCCTGCCTATAGACGGGTGTGATAGTTAATGCCGGTGGTCAGGATGCCGGTGGTCACATGACCGACCACGGCATCCTGACTTTTGGTATACCAACAGGGGATGGGGTAATTAATTTACTCCTCCCCTGCCCCCTACTGTAACTCTAACCTGCCTGGAGTGGCGGCTACGGCTAAGATAGTGTTGGTGGCGGGGGTGGCAGCCATGGCTAATCACAGGGGGTGGTGGCTAGGGCTAAGATTCGGGGGAGGTGGCAGCTATGGCTACCCCCCTGTAGTGCTAGTCCTACCCCCCCATCCCTCCCTTCTGGGCTCTAACCCTAACCAGCAACTCAATACTTAGCTTCAAGATGTCGTCAGTCAGGGTTCCGGCACCGGGATTCCCAGTGGCGTTGGGATTCCGCTGTTGGTCACCTGACCTCCGGCATCCAGACCGCTGGGAAGCATCCCCTGTAGACATGGGACAGTGCATGTGGGATGCTGCATTGCACCTGCGTTTGTCTCTGCCCAGTATCAAAGACTTCTCAGAAGATATACAGAAACTAATTTAGACATCACAATTTTAATGGATCAGACTAAAAAACATAATTAAAAAAATTAGCAAATCATTTAATTAAAATATTAATATTGGACCCATGTCCTTAATTAATTCTGAAGAAAAAAAACCCACAGTACTGCATATTCATAAACATAATTAACACATTAAGAGTAAAACTACAAATTCCAAAGTTCAGGACAATTGTCATCTGGTTTCTCCATAGTAAATAGAATAACTGCACGTTACTGAAAGATCCGGAGTGTCGCGGTATACTTGGTAATTACCTCATACTCGCTGTCTTGAGCCATAATAAGATTTTTAATTTGATCAGTCTTTGGTCTGTAATCCATCAGTACTACCTGCCACAGGATCTTTAATTAATAACGTTCTGTCTTTGTTTTCCCCATATGGACTGTGAACCTGGACATTTAAATGCAATTACTATTTCTTAGTTTTACTCATTTCACAAATTTTAAATATGACCTGCCACACTGAATATATATATATATATATATATATACAAATGGGGGGGGGGGGGTTAGCGACCACTGGTGTCTAAAATGATAAAGACTCACACTATAGGTGAATAAGTAAAATATAAAATACAGTTTATTCACGTACAAATTTAAAACAACAAATCTTTTTCTAAAAAATGGGATAAAATGTATACACACATAATATATAATACCAGTTAAAATTAGAGATGAGCGCCTGAAATTTTTCGGGTTTTGTGTTTTGGTTTTGGGTTCGGTTCCGCGGCCGTGTTTTGGGTTCGAACGCGTTTTGGCAAAACCTCACCGAATTTTTTTTGTCGGATTCGGGTGTGTTTTGGATTCGGGTGTTTTTTTCAAAAAACACTAAAAAACAGCTTAAATCATAGAATTTGGGGGTCATTTTGATCCCAAAGTATTATTAACCTCAAAAACCATAATTTACACTCATTTTCAGTCTATTCTGAATACCTCACACCTCACAATATTATTTTTAGTCCTAAAATTTGCACCGAGGTCGCTGTGTGAGTAAGATAAGCGACCCTAGTGGCCGACACAAACACCGGGCCCATCTAGGAGTGGCACTGCAGTGTCACGCAGGATGTCCCTTCCAAAAAACCCTCCCCAAACAGCACATGACGCAAAGAAAAAAAGAGGCGCAATGAGGTAGCTGTGTGAGTAAGATTAGCGACCCTAGTGGCCGACACAAACACCGGGCCCATCTAGGAGTGGCACTGCAGTGTCAGGCAGGATGGCCCTTCCAAAAAACCCTCCCCAAACAGCACATGACGCAAAGAAAAAAAGAGGCGCAATGAGGTAGCTGTGTGAGTAAGATTAGCGACTCTAGTGGCCGACACAAACACCGGGCCCATCTAGGAGTGGCACTGCAGTGTCACGCAGGATGGCCCTTCCAAAAAACCCTCCCCAAACAGCACATGACGCAAAGAAAAAAAGAGGCGCAATGAGGTAGCTGTGTGAGTAAGATTAGCGACCCTAGTGGCCGACACAAACACCGGGCCCATCTAGGAGTGGCACTGCAGTGTCACGCAGGATGTCCCTTCCAAAAAACCCTCCCCAAACAGCACATGACGCAAAGAAAAAAAGAGGCGCAATGAGGTAGCTGTGTGAGTAAGATTAGCGACCCTAGTGGCCGACACAAACACCGGGCCCATCTAGGAGTGGCACTGCAGTGTCACGCAGGATGTCCCTTCCAAAAAACCCTCCCCAAACAGCACATGACGCAAAGAAAAAAAGAGGCGCAATGAGGTAGCTGTGTGAGTAAGATTAGCGACCCTAGTGGCCGACACAAACACCGGGCCCATCTAGGAGTGGCACTGCAGTGTCAGGCAGGATGGCCCTTCCAAAAAACCCTCCCCAAACAGCACATGACGCAAAGAAAAAAAGAGGCGCAATGAGGTAGCTGTGTGAGTAAGATTAGCGACTCTAGTGGCCGACACAAACACCGGGCCCATCTAGGAGTGGCACTGCAGTGTCACGCAGGATGTCCCTTCCAAAAAACCCTCCCCAAACAGCACATGACGCAAAGAAAAAAAGAGGCGCAATGAGGTAGCTGTGTGAGTAAGATTAGCGACCCTAGTGGCCGACACAAACACCGGGCCCATCTAGGAGTGGCACTGCAGTGTCACGCAGGATGGCCCTTCCAAAAAACCCTCCCCAAACAGCACATGACGCAAAGAAAAAAAGAGGCGCAATGAGGTAGCTGTGTGAGTAAGATTAGCGACCCTAGTGGCCGACACAAACACCGGGCCCATCTAGGAGTGGCACTGCAGTGTCACGCAGGATGTCCCTTCCAAAAAACCCTCCCCAAACAGCACATGACGCAAAGAAAAAAAGAGGCGCAATGAGGTAGCTGTGTGAGTAAGATTAGCGACCCTAGTGGCCGACACAAACACCGGGCCCATCTAGGAGTGGCACTGCAGTGTCACGCAGGATGTCCCTTCCAAAAAACCCTCCCCAAACAGCACATGACGCAAAGAAAAAAAGAGGCGCAATGAGGTAGCTGACTGTGTGAGTAAGATTAGCGACCCTAGTGGCCGACACAAACACCGGGCCCATCTAGGAGTGGCACTGCAGTGTCACGCAGGATGTCCCTTCCAAAAAACCCTCCCCAATCAGCACATGATGCAAAGAAAAAGAAAAGAAAAAAGAGGTGCAAGATGGAATTGTCCTTGGGCCCTCCCACCCACCCTTATGTTGTATAAACAAAACAGGACATGCACACTTTAACCAACCCATCATTTCAGTGACAGGGTCTGCCACACGACTGTGACTGATATGACGGGTTGGTTTGGATCCCCCCCAAAAAAGAAGCAATTAATCTCTCCTTGCACAAACTGGCTCTACAGAGGCAAGATGTCCACCTCATCTTCACCCTCCGATATATCACCGTGTACATCCCCCTCCTCACAGATTATCAATTCGTCCCCACTGGAATCCACCATCTCAGCTCCCTGTGTACTTTGTGGAGGCAATTGCTGCTGGTCAATGTCTCCGCGGAGGAATTGATTATAATTCATTTTAATGAACATCATCTTCTCCACATTTTCTGGATGTAACCTCGTACGCCGATTGCTGACAAGGTGAGCGGCGGCACTAAACACTCTTTCGGAGTACACACTTGTGGGAGGGCAACTTAGGTAGAATAAAGCCAGTTTGTGCAAGGGCCTCCAAATTGCCTCTTTTTCCTGCCAGTATAAGTACGGACTGTCTGACGTGCCTACTTGGATGCGGTCACTCATATAATCCTCCACCATTCTATCAATGTTGAGAGAATCATATGCAGTGACAGTAGACGACATGTCCGTAATCGTTGTCAGGTCCTTCAGTCCGGACCAGATGTCAGCATCAGCAGTCGCTCCAGACTGCCCTGCATCACCGCCAGCGGGTGGGCTCGGAATTCTGAGCCTTTTCCTCGCACCCCCAGTTGCGGGAGAATGTGAAGGAGGAGATGTTGACAGGTCGCGTTCCGCTTGACTTGACAATTTTGTCACCAGCAGGTCTTTCAACCCCAGCAGACCTGTGTCTGCCGGAAAGAGAGATCCAAGGTAGGCTTTAAATCTAGGATCGAGCACGGTGGCCAAAATGTAGTGCTCTGATTTCAACAGATTGACCACCCGTGAATCCTTGTTAAGCGAATTAAGGGCTGCATCCACAAGTCCCACATGCCTAGCGGAATCGCTCCCTTTTAGCTCCTTCGTCAATGCCTCCAGCTTCTTCTGCAAAAGCCTGATGAGGGGAATGACCTGACTCAGGCTGGCAGTGTCTGAACTGACTTCACGTGTGGCAAGTTCAAAGGGCATCAGAACCTTGCACAACGTTGAAATCATTCTCCACTGCACTTGAGACAGGTGCATTCCACCTCCTATATCGTGCTCAATTGTATAGGCTTGAATGGCCTTTTGCTGCTCCTCCAACCTCTGAAGCATATAGAGGGTTGAATTCCACCTCGTTACCACTTCTTGCTTCAGATGATGGCAGGGCAGGTTCAGTAGTTTTTGGTGGTGCTCCAGTCTTCTGTACGTGGTGCCTGTACGCCGAAAGTGTCCCGCAATTTTTCTGGCCACCGACAGCATCTCTTGCACGCCCCTGTCGTTTTTTAAAAAATTCTGCACCACCAAATTCAAGGTATGTGCAAAACATGGGACGTGCTGGAATTTGCCCATATTTAATGCACACACAATATTGCTGGCGTTGTCCGATGCCACAAATCCACAGGAGAGTCCAATTTGGGTAAGCCATTCCGCGATGATCTTCCTCAGTTGCCGTAAGAGGTTTTCAGCTGTGTGCGTATTCTGGAAAGCGGTGATACAAAGCGTAGCCTGCCTAGGAAAGAGTTGGCGTTTGCGAGATGCTGCTACTGGTGCCGCCGCTGCTGTTCTTGCGGCGGGAGTCCATACATCTACCCAGTGGGCTGTCACAGTCATATAGTCCTGACCCTGCCCTGCTCCACTTGTCCACATGTCCGTGGTTAAGTGGACATTGGGTACAACTGCATTTTTTAGGACACTGGTGAGTCTTTTTCTGACGTCCGTGTACATTCTCGGTATCGCCTGCCTAGAGAAGTGGAACCTAGATGGTATTTGGTAACGGGGGCACACTGCCTCAATAAATTGTCTAGTTCCCTGTGAACTAACGGCGGATACCGGACGCACGTCTAACACCAACATAGTTGTCAAGGCCTCAGTTATCCGCTTTGCAGTAGGATGACTGCTGTGATATTTCATCTTCCTCGCAAAGGACTGTTGAACAGTCAATTGCTTACTGGAAGTAGTACAAGTGGGCTTACGACTTCCCCTCTGGGATGACCATCGACTCCCAGCGGCAACAACAGCAGCGCCAGCAGCAGTAGGCGTTACACGTAAGGATGCATCGGAGGAATCCCAGGCAGGAGAGGACTCGTCAGAATTGCCAGTGACATGGCCTGCAGGACTATTGGCATTCCTGGGGAAGGAGGAAATTGACACTGAGGGAGTTGGTGGGGTGGTTTGCGTGAGCTTGGTTACAAGAGGAAGGGATTTACTGGTCAGTGGACTGCTTCCGCTGTCACCCAAAGTTTTTGAACTTGTCACTGACTTATTATGAATGCGCTGCAGGTGACGTATAAGGGAGGATGTTCCGAGGTGGTTAACGTCCTTACCCCTACTTATTACAGCTTGACAAAGGGAACACACGGCTTGACACCTGTTGTCCGCATTTCTGGTGAAATACCTCCACACCGAAGAGCTGATTTTTTTGGTATTTTCACCTGGCATGTCAACGGCCATATTCCTCCCACGGACAACAGGTGTCTCCCCGGGTGCCTGACTTAAACAAACCACCTCACCATCAGAATCCTCCTGGTCAATTTCCTCCCCAGCGCCAGCAACA
This sequence comes from Pseudophryne corroboree, assembly GCF_028390025.1. Lineage (NCBI taxonomy): Eukaryota > Metazoa > Chordata > Amphibia > Anura > Myobatrachidae > Pseudophryne > Pseudophryne corroboree. Next base: position 17,188,292 of record NC_086452.1, read on the forward strand.
CCCATATCCTCCTCATCCTGGTGTACTTCAACACTGACATCTTCAATCTGACTATCAGGAACTGGACTGCGGGTGCTCCTTCCAGCACTTGCAGGGGGCGTGCAAATGGTGGAAGGCGCATGCTCTTCACGTCCAGTGTTGGGAAGGTCAGGCATCGCAACCGACACAATTGGACTCTCCTTGTGGATTTGGGATTTCGAAGAATGCACAGTTCTTTGCTGTGCTGCTTTTGCCAGCTTGAGTCTTTTCATTTTTCTAGCGAGAGGCTGAGTGCTTCCATCCTCATGTGAACCTGAACCACTAGCCATGAACATAGGCCAGGGCCTCAGCCGTTCCTTGCCACTCCGTGTGGTAAATGGCATATTGGCAAGTTTACGCTTCTCCTCCGACAATTTTATTTTAGGTTTTGGAGTCCTTTTTTTACTGATATTTGGTGTTTTGGATTTGACATGCTCTGTACTATGACATTGGGCATCGGCCTTGGCAGACGACGTTGCTGGCATTTCATCGTCTCGGCCATGACTAGTGGCAGCAGCTTCAGCACGAGGTGGAAGTGGATCTTGAACTTTCCCTAATTTTGGAACCTCAACATTTTTGTTCTCCATATTTTAATAGGCACAACTAAAAGGCACCTCAGGTAAACAATGGAGATGGATGGATTGGATACTAGTATGCAATTATGGACGGGCTGCCGAGTGCCGACACAGAGGTAGCCACAGCCGTGAACTACCGCACTGTACTGTGTCTGCTGCTAATATATAGACTGGTTGATAAAGAGATAGTATACTCGTAACTAGTATGTATGTATAAAGAAAGAAAAAAAAACCACGGTTAGGTGGTATATACAATTATGGACGGGCTGCCGAGTGCCGACACAGAGGTAGCCACAGCCGTGAACTACCGCACTGTACTGTGTCTGCTGCTAATATAGACTGGTTGATAAAGAGATAGTATACTCGTAACTAGTATGACTATAAAGAAAGAAAAAAAAACCACGGTTAGGTGGTATATACAATTATGGACGGGCTGCTGAGTGTCGACACAGAGGTAGCCACAGCCGTGAACTACCGCACTGTACTGTGTCTGCTGCTAATATAGACTGGTTGATAAAGAGATAGTATACTCGTAACTAGTATGACTATAAAGAAAGAAAAAAAAACCACGGTTAGGTGGTATATACAATTATGGACGGGCTGCCGAGTGCCGACACAGAGGTAGCCACAGCCGTGAACTACCGCACTGTACTGTGTCTGCTGCTAATATATAGACTGGTTGATAAAGAGATAGTATACTCGTAACTAGTATGTATGTATAAAGAAAGAAAAAAAAACCACGGTTAGGTGGTATATACAATTATGGACGGGCTGCCGAGTGCCGACACAGAGGTAGCCACAGCCGTGAACTACCGCACTGTACTGTGTCTGCTGCTAATATATAGACTGGTTGATAAAGAGATAGTATACTCGTAACTAGTATGTATGTATAAAGAAAGAAAAAAAAACCACGGTTAGGTGGTATATACAATTATGGACGGGCTGCCGAGTGCCGACACAGAGGTAGCCACAGCCGTGAACTACCGCACTGTACTGTGTCTGCTGCTAATATAGACTGGTTGATAAAGAGATAGTATACTCGTAACTAGTATGTATGTATAAAGAAAGAAAAAAAAAACACGGTTAGGTGGTATATACAATTATGGACGGGCTGCCGAGTGCCGACACAGAGGTAGCCACAGCCGTGAACTACCGCACTGTACTGTGTCTGCTGCTAATATAGACTGGTTGATAAAGAGATAGTATACTCGTAACTAGTATGACTATAAAGAAAGAAAAAAAAACCACGGTTAGGTGGTATATACAATTATGGACGGGCTGCCGAGTGCCGACACAGAGGTAGCCACAGCCGTGAACTACCGCACTGTACTGTGTCTGCTGCTAATATATAGACTGGTTGATAAAGAGATAGTATACTCGTAACTAGTATGTATGTATAAAGAAAGAAAAAAAAACCACGGTTAGGTGGTATATACAATTATGGACGGGCTGCCGAGTGCCGACACAGAGGTAGCCACAGCCGTGAACTACCGCACTGTACTGTGTCTGCTGCTAATATAGACTGGTTGATAAAGAGATAGTATACTACTAATATTATATATACTGGTGGTCAGGTCACTGGTCACTAGTCACACTGGCAGTGGCACTCCTGCAGCAAAAGTGTGCACTGTTTAATTTTAATATAATATTATGTACTCCTGGCTCCTGCTATAACCTATAACTGGCACTGCAGTAGTGCTCCCCAGTCTCCCCCACAATTATAAGCTGTGTGAGCTGAGCAGTCAGACAGATATATAATATATATAGATGATGCAGCACACTGGTCTGAGCCTGAGCAGTGCACACAGATATGGTATGTGACTGACTGAGTCACTGTGTGTATCGCTTTTTTCAGGCAGAGAACGGATATATTAAATAAACTGCACTGTGTGTCTGGTGGTCACTCACTATATAATATATTATGTACTCCTGGCTCCTGCTATAACCTATAACTGGCACTGCAGTAGTGCTCCCCAGTCTCCCCCACAATTATAAGCTGTGTGAGCTGAGCAGTCAGACAGATATATATAATATTATATATAGATAATAGATGATGCAGCACACTGGCCTGAGCCTGAGCAGTGCACACAGATATGGTATGTGACTGAGTCACTGTGTGCTGTGTATCGCTTTTTTCAGGCAGAGAACGGATTATAAAGTAAACTGCACTGTCCTCACTAGTAAACTCTCTCCACTCAGTCTCTACACTTCTACAGTAACAGTACTCCTCCTAGTCAGCTCCAGTAAATCTCTCTCAGTCTCTTATAATCTAAATGGAGAGGACGCCAGCCACGTCCTCTCCCTATCAATCTCAATGCACGTGTGAAAATGGCGGCGACGCGCGGCTCCTAATATAGAATCCGAGTCTCGCGATAGAATCCGAGCCTCGCGAGAATCCGACAGCGTCATGATGACGTTCGGGCGCGCTCGGGTTAACCGAGCAAGGCGGGAAGATCCGAGTCGCTCGGACCCGTGAAAAAAAACATGAAGTTCTGGCGGGTTCGGATTCAGAGAAACCGAACCCGCTCATCTCTAGTTAAAATGTATAAATAATAACATTTTCCTTAACTTGGTATGCAGTCATTGCCAGGTTGCCCAACGCGTTTCGTCATTCAGACTTCATCAAGGGGTGTCTGAATGACGAAACGCGTTGGGCAACCTGGCAGTGACTGCATACCAAGTTAAGGAAAATTTTATTATTTATACATTTTAACTGGTATTATATATTATGTGTGTATACATTTTATCCCATTTTTTAGAAAAAGATTTGTTGTTTTAAATTTGTACGTTAATAAACTGTATTTTATATTTTACTTATTAACCTATAGTGTGAGTCTTTATCATTTCAGACACCAGTGGTCGCTAAACCCCCCCTCCCCATTTGTATATTTAATTTTATGCTCCAGGGATCCGCCATCCCTGTCTGGGGGTAAGCAGACGCCCTTTTAAATTTCTAGGGAGTGTCAGATTCATTTGTATGGTACATTTCACATTCAGGATACGTAAACGTTGGTGAACACAGGTGGCGCAATAATTCCTTTCTATTTCTAATATATATATATATATATATATATATATATATATGAATACATGTATGTATGTATGGGTGTGGTTCATCAAATCGACAGTATCTAGGTCGACAATGTTTAGGTCGACCACTATAGGTCGACAGTCACTAGGTCGACATGGATGGAAGGTCGACAGGGTTTCTAGGTCGACATGTGCTAGGTCGACAGGTCTAAAGGTCAACATGAGGATTTTTTTTTTTTTGGTGTCTTTTTCTTCGTAGAGTGACCGGGATCCCAAATTAGTGCACTGCGTCCCCTCGCATGGCTCGCTTCGCTCGCCATGCTTCGGGCATGGTGCCTTCGCTCCGCTACCGCTTCGCTCGGCACAGATTGCCATTCCAATCGTAGTCCACGTGGATCGTTAAGTATGAAAAAATTCAAAACAAGAAAAAAAAGGTGAAAAACTCATGTCGACCTTTAGACCTGTCGACCTAGCACATGTTGACCTAGAAACCCTGTCGACCTTCCATCCTTGTCGACCTAGTGACTGTCGACCTATAGTGGTCGACCTAAACATTGTCGACCTAGATACCGTCGATCTTCAGACCGGATCCCGTATATATATATATATATATATACTAGGTGCTTCATCGCGCCCTACGGGCGCTCTTCACACCGTCGCAAGGGGCTACGCCCCCTTAACCCTTGCATGCCTTTCTGGGGTTCAATATTTGTATTATATAAAGTATTACCTGCATTCCATTGTTAGTGGTTAAATATTGCACAATGAAAGGGCGTGCGATGGTGAAGGAGGCGCTGCCCCTTGCGACGGCGTGAACAGCACCTGCAGGGCACGATGTACAGAATGTAGCGGGTGCGGGGGGGACTGCGGATGGTGTCTGTAGATGCTGCAGGTGGAGGGGGGGCAGAAGTGGGGGTGGGGCCCGGATGGGGAAGAGTCGGGAGGTGCTGCGCGTGGGGGAGGGGCAGAGGAGTGGGGGATGCAGATTGGGGAGGGGTCCAGAGGCACTGCAGGTGGGGGAGGAGCAGGGGTGCCATGGGTGGGAGAGGGGCAGGTGTGGGGATGTTGTGGATGGGTGAAGGGTTCCGGAGGTGCTGTGGGATGGGAAGGGGCGGGAGTGCCGGGGGTGGGGTAGGGGTCCGCAGGCGCCATGGGTAGGGGAGGGGCAGGTACGGGTGGTGCGGCGCATAGGGAAGGAGGTCCAGAGGTGCTGCTGGTGGTGGAGGGGCAGGTGCGGTGGTGCCATTGGTGGGGGAGGGGTGGGTGAGGGGGGACCGCGGATGGAGGAGGGTGTCTGCAGATGCTGCGGGTGGAGGAGGGCAGGTGTGGGGGGAGACATATAAAGGGGGTGGATGGTGGAGGGGGCCTGGAGGTGCAGTGGGTGGTGAAGGGGCGGAGGAGTGGGAGCCGCGGGTGGTGTAGGGGGTCTGGAGGCACAGCGTGTGGGGGAGGGGTGGAGGGGAAGGTGCGGAGGTGTGGTGCATTGGGGAGAGGTCTGGAGGCGCTGCGGGTATTGTACCTGCCAAAAAGGTAGTTGGAGGGTATGCAGTAACAGGGCCAGGACAGGGGTGACAGGGTCAGAACAGGGTTGACGGGGCCAGGACAGGGGTGACAGGGTCAGAAAAGGGGTGACGGGGCCAGGACAGGGGCGATGGGGCCAGGACAGAAATGACAGGGACAGGATAGGGTTGACAGGCCAGGGTAGGGGTGGCAGGAACAGGACAGGGGTGACAGGGCCAGTATAGGGTTGACAGGGCAAGCACAGGGGTAACAGGGCCATGATAGGGGTAACAGGGCCAGCATAAGGGTAACATGGCCAGCATAAGGGTGACAGGGCCAGCATAAGGGTGAAAGGGCCAGGATAAGGGTGAAAGGGCCAGGATAAGGGTGACAGGGCCAGGATAAGGGTGACAGGGCCAGGATAAGGGTGAAAGGGCCAGGATAAGGGTGGCAGGGCAAGGCCAGGGGTGACAGGGACATGACAGAACACAGGGCACGGGAGAGATTGGTATTAGGGACAAAACAGTGGTGACAGACAGATGTGTCTTACCGGAGTCACTGCTGCTGGCTGCTGCTGTTCCACTCCAACCTGTTGGGATCTGCTGCTGGTGGAGACTTGGCATGGCTGACTCTCTTAGGCTGGAGTCCTGCTTCCTCTGCCCATCCGCATCCCTCCCCCCCTCCTCAGTCACACACCGCAGACCTCGCGCAGCTGCCGGGCACTGTGGTAAGGGGAGACTGGGAGTGACTGGTTAGCCCCCAGGAGATGCTGCGGCTGGAGGGAGGAGGGGGTCGGAGCCTGCAAGCAGCTCGGACTTCTGCAGCGTTACCCGCCGGCTAAAGTGTGTGAAGGAGCAGGGCGCACCTCACTGTGGGTGGCAGCGCTGCAGTTAGCGGTGGGGTTGCCGGGGCTGGAGATAACAGAGGCAGTACGGAACCTGCACAGCGGCAGGTGCCCCACAAAACTGCAGCTAAGAAGCGTGGAGTGTGCCAGAAAGTGACGCTCCTCCGCGCCAGAGAGGGGGGGGGGGGGGTCAAGCACACAGTGAGCCGGTGCCCGTCTGTCTGTACGGCATACCCCCTCACACACCCCCATACCTCCCAAATGTCCCGATTTTCGCGGGACAGTCCCATTTTTTTGGGTCTGTCCCGCTGTCCCACCCGCGGGTCGCAGTGTCCCGCGGTAACGGAGGGGTCAGTTGGAAAGCTCCTGTACTCGCTGTTCTGCTTAGCAGAGCAGCGGTGAATAGTGGAGACAGAGGGAGAGGGGGCATCAGGGGGTATGGATTAAGGGGGGGTTCCAGCAGCAGAGCCGGATTATGGGGGGGGGCAGGGGGTACGTACCGTTGGCCCCACAGTTTTAGGGGGCCACCCGGCTCGAGTAGCTCTGTCCCAGCTCAGAAGCCCCCCCCCCGTCCTGCCAGCAACAGTGGCAGCATTGTGCTATAGTCAGCACACGCTGCTGCGTGTTGGCAGGTCTGTGGTGTTGCAGGGAGGCAGCAGTCTCCCTGCTTACTTCTCCCTGTGCGGGTGTGTAGGTGGGAGCGACCACCTCCTCTGGATTTACCCCTAGCTGAGGGGCCAAAATTCCATTAAAAAAAAAAACAAAAACGGAATTTGCGTAAGGGGGCGTGGCCTTGCGTCCCGCGATTAGGCCACGCCCCCAACCCACAGCAGGCACAGCAATGAGATAGGGCTCCCCTGTCTCAAGTGCCCTGGCCCCCCCGGACTCATAATCAGCCCCTGGGGGCATGCCAGCAGCTCACAGAGCGCTGGGCATGCCCCCTCACTGACGAAAACGGGGCCCTCCCGTGAAGCCACACCCCCTTTTCGCCGAGTGTGTGTCCCTCCTTCTGTCTGAAGAAAGCTCCTGAAGAAAGCTGGGAGGTATGCACCCCTGCCTGTGCCATGCCCATGCTATCTGCTTCTGCTCCTAGTCTCCTATAGATTTGGCCAGATCTGTGACTCATTTGACTAACTCCGCACACTGTTGTGACTCCGCCCAGCGTTAGCAAATGAATCACAAAGTCACAGATCTGGGCTATTATATAGGAGATATATATATATATATATATATATACGGGTTCACTACGATATGCCGGCGATCGGGCTCCTGGCGACCAGCATACCGGCGCCGGGAGCCCGACCGCTGGCTTACCGACAGTGTGGCGAGCGCAAATGAGCCCCTTGCGGGCTCGCTGCGCTCCCCACGCTACGCGCGCCACACTATATTATTCTCCCTCCAGGGGGGTCGTGGACCCCCACGAGGGAGAATAAGTGTTGGTATGCCGGCTGTCGGGCTCCCGGCGCCGGTATGCTGAAGTCCACCCATATATACATATATATATATATATATATACATACATATATATATATATATAGAGAGAGAGAGAGAGAGAGATGGAGATATATAAATACTGTATATATATATATAAAAACACAGTAGTATCTTTATCTCGCGCCAACCTAGAAGCGGCACCATGAGAGAGATCTTTGTTGGGAGACCTCAAAAGCATACAAGAATAAACACAAATTCCCAAGTGCGCTACAGTGGAATGTAATTACACAGTTCTTCCAGCGTTATTTTCGTCGGAATGTAGACTGGAGGGTATAACAGACACCCCTCACCAAATAGTCACCCAAACAATTAGTAAAAGTTATTTTAATAACGTATACACAGTTCAAAGTATAAAATTGTGTCAAAAAAATGCAACTAAAAGAGTACACAGCCACCATGTTTGTAAGGTGGAATCTAGATATCCCCTCACCTTTTGCAAGGTGCGAGATCGACAGGGAGTATCTTTACAGACTAGGTTGTGATCAGTCAGAGAATCACAACCTAGTCTGTAAAGATACTCCCTGTCGATCTCGCACCTTGCAAAAGGTGAGGGGATATCTAGATTCCACCTTACAAACGTGGTGGCTGTGTACTCTTTTAGTTGCATTTTTTTGACACAATTTTATACTTTGAACTGTGTATACGTTATTAAAATAACTTTTTACTAATTGGCCTGTTGGCCTCTTGTTTGGGTGACTATTTGGTGAGGGGTGTCTGTTACAGGTCCCCAGATTTAAATACCCTCCAGTCTACATTCCGACGAAAATAACGCTGGAAGAACTGTGTAATTACATTCCACTTTAGCGCACTTGGGAATTTGTGTTTATATATATATATATATATATATATATTTGTCCATGAAGGAAGTGTGAATAGAGTCGCTGAAACATTGGAATAACAGTAGCCTCTGTGTCGTTTCTTTGAAGTCCCGGAGTGCCTCCCCCATTGTCTATTTTCATATACAGTGTGCCCTTAATGTAACTTGTCCTATTCCGACACATCTGTAGCTTGCTATTGCAACCGGCAAGTCACCAAAATTGGTATGGAAACTAATTAGGACGTGAGAAGCAAAATTCTGCATCAAAATATTTTAGACCAAAAGTCGCCGAAAGGGGAATATGGCGCTGAACAATGTGAAAATAGCATGAAAAGGACTGACTAATGAATAACAAGATTAAACAGAATTTAACGGTTACTTTTATTGTGTTACACTAATGATAAACAGTGATCAAATATTTGTCTAGACATTTTCACGTTTTTTTTTTTTTTTGCTGAATCCTGCTTCCTGCGTTCTAATTAGTCTCCCTACCAAACTTGATGACATTTTGGCTGTTAATAATAATAATAATAATAATTTTATTTATATAGCGCTCTTTCTCCAGTAGGACTCAAGGCGCTCAACAGATATGTGAAAGTCGAAAAATATTGTAATGCATACATCATGTACTAACCAGGCACACATGCCCGCTGCGCGTGCACTTGTTCCGCCGTGCGTGCACATATCCGCAATTTGCGTATGATCGCTCCCGCGATCCTGCGCGTGGTATGGGTATTTACGGCGGAGTTTGTGAGCGCATAGAGGGTTATCAGAACATTACATATTTAACCCAAATAGTGCACATTTTACACATAGCCCCCCTGCACCACATCAGCTAGTATCAACAGTTTAAATGATTCCAGGACTAAGGGATTCACCTTTGCATGATAGGAAGGGACAGACTAAGGTTATAAGGTGATGTCTAGTATCCAGCTGTAGGGTATTTTAAGGGTAACATTCCGGTGTTAGTTAGAGAAAGACCGCATGTTCCTGCGTATAGTTATTAGTGATGAGCGGATTCGGTTTTACTCGGTTTTACTCGGTTCTCAAAACCAAATCTTATTGGCTCACTGATGTCACGTGTTTTGGATTAGTTATGTGCAGAAGTAGAATATAGATATAAACTGTATTTACTGTATATTATGTATGCGGCGGGAATCCAGAGGAGACCACCCACAAGAGCAGTTGGGAAAGACATCGCCCACCTTTTCAAATCAACCTATGACCTCTCCTGTAATGTAAAGATGCATCTCTGTGTCCAATGAACAAAGGGATTACAGTAACTATTGTATTGTTTTTGGAAGTGGTGTATAAAAAGCCTATTGCTGCCTGGCCGGTCAGAAGACTCTGAACGCTATCTACCTGATGAGCGGAGGACTGGTCCAGGTTGCGCAAGCGAATATTCTCACGTATGTACATTGACTGTAGCCATTATTCTGTTGTAGATTTATCTTGTTAGCCTTGTAGTGTATAATTTGTATTGTTATCCCCTTTCAAATAATCCACTGTGGTGTTAGAACCCAGCGGTTAACTACATATCGGTGTTGTGTCCTCATTTCCCTGCTAGGGTTTAAAGCGTATTTAATTGTATAAGGTTTAAGAGTGTATTGATAAGGTGTACGCACTGCGGGTACTTTATACCGTCAGCGATGCGTAAGGTTTAATGTATAACATCATTGCATTGCATTACTAATAAGGTTTAAAGTTTATCAAGAGTGTGTGCGCACGCTGTGCGTACTTTGTACCCCAGCGCGGCGTGTGTACGCGTACGGGACTCTGTACGCAAATAGCGTACAAAGTGCGTAGCGTGTATCTTAAGTATAGCGGCCGCAGTGGCTCCATGGTAAAGGTGTGATTTAAGGTATAGCTTTATGGTGTAAGATAATATCGACATTATCAATTGGGGGCAACGTCCGTTTTTTCCTCTTACCCAAAACCTAGCAGGTGAAAGCAGACTTTATCTATCAGCAAAGGGTGGACAGGTATCCTACGTAAGCCTTTTCCTGGCCGTAGAATACACTGGTAAACCCTATCTCAATTGCTGATAAGATAAGCGTCTGCTCTGCATGGTTTATAGGGATGCTGGTGGGATCCGTAAGGTAAATACGCAAAGCTATTTTAAAAGTCTTTGAATTTCTGTTTGGCGCCAAATGCGCACACAACACTCATACACCTGTACTTTGTACTTTGTATACCTGCTCGCATTGTTGCCATAAGTATTAATTATTAGATTCATTTTGACCTGTGTAGAGAAATTTGTTGCTATTTAGTTAAAACATAGACTAAAATATTAAGGAAGTAAAATGTAAAACACAAATACAGTCTGGCCTAGTTAAACAGGTTTATACAGAAAGATACTGTGTTGTGTTAAGTAAACGATTATAGGTAGTATCGCTTACATTTATAGAAGTGTGGGATTTGTACTACTGCGGACGTACGGTCTTTGTACACGTGTCTCGGACAAAATATGGGACTGCGTACGCAACGTAAAGACGTACGCACGGTCGCAAGTTTACGCAACGTGCGTAAGGGTATGGCCGCTAAGTACAAATTACACAATAGCATTGTTTAGTATTAGGCGCGGGACGGTAGCCACGCGATAATAGCACAAATTGCTCAGTGTCCAAGATTTAGTTTAAATAAAACCTTTTCTACTCTATTGCCTCTGGGGAAAGCTATCAGTCAACAGGAAAGGATATTTTTCTGATCTGAAAACTATAGAGCGTTAGTGTGGCCTGAAAAAGGTGTGAATGTACTGAACCCCGTTTGGTGAACTCGGTGAACTTGGTGAACTCGGTGAACTTGGTGAGCACGGTCTAGGTGAATACGTGCAATGGAGTGTGAAGTTGTTGTTTTCTTGGTATTACACTCCGGCTGTTTTGGAGCACAGTGTGAAGACTCCAGTGATCCTACAACTTATAGATAGCAAGTGTCTATAAGCGGTACGATTGGACCGCACGGTTGTGTGAGCAATACGTGGCGCAACGTGATACAAAGTTTTGCATATTTGTGCGTAAATCTCATCATCATACGCGTTGTGTAAAGCACATGCAAGCGTGATTTGTGTAAACATTGTCTTTTAGGCAGATATTCACTGGGTACGGTAAGTTACTCCTAAAGGCCCAGGGGATATAGGCCGAAGTAGGGCCTGCATTGGCTACACGTGTCTTCTAAAAGGGGCGGATCCGTGGTACTCGGAGCAGAAGAAGTTAGTGGAAGAACTTTGAGGACTTCCACCGTTACTGTGTTTGGAGCATTTTAGGAAGTTTTCCCATGTTAAAAGGGTCCACAATGGGAGCCAAGTGCACAACACAGGGACGTTCCTCAGTCAGGGTTCAGACAACAGAATTGAGACCGAGGGGGTCAGCTCGGTTGGTAATGTGGGGGAAGTATGTTCCCCCACTGAGACCTTTTGTGATGAATGGACACGAATGACTGTGGGGGATAAAGCATCATTTCCTGGGATAGGTAGTTTTGAACCAGAGGTATTGCAGAATTTAAGGGTTAGGATATGTCTGATAAAATCCCAAAAGCAAAGGGTCAGACACACAAACTGTTTAAATTTATGGCAACAAGAGGGCGATATGCAAAGAGAACTAGCTCACGCAGCCGGTTCCAAACCTAGCAGGAAACTGATAGCAACCGCACCACCACCACCGTATATTGTAGGGGAGAAAGTGGCTACAGACAATGGCATACTGGTATATGATAAGAGTAAAGTTGATAAATGTACTAATGCTAACCCGTGCAAGTTGTATCCCATTTTAAACTTCCCTCAGGACTGCGAGCAAGAAGATGAGCCCAGCACGATATCGGCACTCTCTCTAGCAGCCATCATACAAGACACCCAGGTGGGCACGGCCCAACCAGTAAGAGCAGTAGTAAAGGCCCCTAGCGGAGGGATAGGTGAGGTCGTGTCCAAATGTAAGTACGGTACCGTACATTATGCAGAGACAATAGCACCTCAGATTGTAGAGTCAACTCAAAATGATGTAATTGAACTAAATCCTGTCAGGGTGATCGCAGTCCCCAATGGGAGGACTGACGCTCAGGAAATCACTCCCATCAGAAACATTGCTATGAATTGTCCCTGGTCCCGGACCGAATTGAGGACAATTATGTCTGAATTTCCCGATCTCAGAAAGGATCTAGTCGCATGCCAGAGGTTTATTAAAGAATTAGGTAATGCCACCGAACCCACAAACAAAGATTGGCGAACAGTGCTACGGGCATGTTTACCCTCCAACATTGACCCCGCGAAATTCATTACTGATTGTAAATTAGACGCAGAAGTACCTCTCACTGATGAATACACTCAGGAGAATGTACGACAGATCAATCTGCAATTAGGAGTATATTTCCCTACTGTTGTCAAATGGAATAAAATCTTTTCCATAAGACAAAAAGAAGGTGAAACGGCGTCTGAATATTTCCATCGAGCACTGCAGGAAATGGCTAGATACACTGGGGTCGAGGACATTAAGGAAAATGTACATCACAGGGAGGTAGCTGTGTCAGTATTAATGGACGGGTTAAAAGACATACTAAGAACCAGGGTACAAACCTCTCTACCTAACTGGAGAGGTATCTCGGTGGCTGCATTGAGAGAGTCCGCTGTCGAGCATGATAGGAACATCATTAGGCACAGGGAGGAACAGGGGGAAAGGCTGATGACAGTAAGTATGCAGGCTCTTACAGCAAAGCCCCATCAGCCAAAACCCCAGGCCTCTGACTCATGGAGAAAGCCAAGAGTTTGTTATCTGTGTAAAAGGGAAGGGCATTATGCTAGCAATTGTAACAGCACACAAAAATTCAGACCCCCTAGACAAGAACACAAGCAAAGTTATGATACACGTAATTGGGATCAGGGATCACATAGGAGAAGTTATGAGCCACACGCAGGGGAAACAAGGAGGTATCCACCTAGGAGGGACTGGCAGACCTCTGAAAATTCTCAGTTACCCCCTTCACATATTGTAGCTGCCAGTGCGCTGTGGGAGGGTCACAATATACAATAGGGGTTGGGCCACGCCTGTAGTCTGCAGCCAGTGAAGTTAATTGCTAGCCTTGGTAATGAACCTGAGGTCACAGTTGATGTAGCTGGTAGATCATTCCTTGTAGATACAGGGGCGGCCAGGTAAACTCTGTGATTTGTCTTCAAAGTTTCCTCTTCATTTCTTACGTTCACTGACAGGATTATAGTTCAAACACCACATGCCTATTCGGTCTTTCAGAGCTTTGCCTAAATCCAGTATATCTCACCAGCATAGGGACACCAGTATCAGTGTGCCTGGCCATGCACAAAGGGTGGAGAATGGGAATACTGGTGAAGGTAGACTGTGCATAGATACCGATATACATGATGGTGTGACAGCCTGATGGTGAATGCAAATCTGACAAATTTTCTTTTTATTATTTCCCCTCTCTTCTCACTTCCCAAAGATCACACAACTGATAATACACAACAGTTAAACAGATTTATGTTTCCTACAGAAAGGTCGCTGACCCGGAGAGAACATCGTATCACTGGAGTGTCTGTTCCGGGAAGGCTGAGAGGCAGCACTGTTGTCACAGCACCTGAGCGCGGAGAACAACAAGACCAGAGGCGGTTGTCGCACCAGTTTTCTTTTTCCCTTTCTATTATTTTCTCCATCTCCCATTACCCTCCTTTCCTCCCCCTTTTTGTTCCCTTTCTCTTCCCTTAACAAGATGGACTTACCCCAAGAGACTGCGTTCCGGGTTTTCCTGTTAACCCCGTTGTCGACCAGAGCAGTCTGTTTCGGTGAGAGTACCAGAGAGGTCGAGAAAGGATCTGGAATGGGTTCTGATGGCAAGGACGGAGTTGTAGAATTCCAAGAGCAACACATCAATCGAGCAAAGGCGAGTATCAGAAAACGATCTGGTAGTCAGGAAACTAGGAGGCACTGTGAAGGGTTATTGGCTGAGGAAAATTGCATTTGTAGGAATTGTGAGAACATAGTTGAGGATGGGTGCATCCAGAGATGTCAGTCCAGCCTTAATATCAACATGGATCGTCATCCATTGAGTGATTACCACTCACTAGTGGGTAAGGTCTTAAACCAGACAGAATGCTGGGTGTGTTCACAAGTACCTCAAGGTCAGAGCAAGTCAGGATTAGTACCGTACCCTTTAACAATATATGAGGTACTCGAATTAAGGGGTGGGAGACCGGTGGACAAGAAATTTAATATTTCTAGGCCCCCTAGTTTGAAGCTCCACCAGTATCATGTAGATAGATCCTTAGTGTGTTTCAACATTTCCAATTCCCGAAAGCCGGGAAATTGGGAGGTGACATGGAATAACCAGACCATGGCATTTTCGCACAGAGCTGATAGGATACCCGTAGACTCTGAACTTATACGCCAAATAGCCAACAGTGGAAGGTATTTTCGGTATAGGTATACTCAAGGAAGCAAGACCATGCGGGTTGGAGAAGTATCACCAGGGTACTGTGCGCATATCGTACAGCCTGATACGTGTACTGAACAGATGAGAGAGTTAGGGATTGGGTTTTTCACTTGGAAAGTTTGCAATATGGTAATGTCATATTCTGTCCCATATGTTCTCCCCGATAATGCCTATTTCATATGTGGGAGGAAGGCGTATAAGTGGCTTGCCCCAAACTCAGAGGGATTGTGTTACATTGGAAGAGTGTTGCCAGAGGTCATGACCATAACCCATGATAAGATGAAAGACGTTCACCGCAGTGCTCAAGCTCCTTATACTCATACTCATTATGAACACATTGTAAAGAGACACCTCATAGATAGGACAGAGCACGTAGCCTCTGATTTGATCCACGAATCCACCGGGATTCATTCCTTTTCGCATTAGACATCACCCGTACTGCCAGAGGAATTATAAATTATAGGTATATCCATGCGCTAGCGAACCTGATAGATAATATCACTGAGATGTATGACGACACCATCAGGTATACGGGAAGGGAGTTGCAAGCTTACAAAACGGAACTGATCCAGCACAGGATGGTCCTCAATTATATCACAGCTGTGACGGGTGGGTACTGTGTCACTTTGGCAACTCAATATGGTGTGAAGTGCTGCACGTATATTACAACCAGCACTGATGACCCAACCGAGATCATCGATCAAAAGATGGACGATATCTTGCAGTTGAAGTGGGAGTTCCGAAGGAGACACAACCTTACCCTTACTGCTGTGAGTAATGAGCTGACCAGCTGGGTCTCATGGTTGAACCCACGAAATTGGTTCTCAGGATTAGGAGAGTGGGCTCAAAATGTTATTATGAGTGTAGGAAAGTTTCTCCTTTGTATCCTGGGAGTCGTCATAATTATTGGTTTGATTTTTAGGTGTGTTCGAATTTTAACGCGGCGCAAGCACGGCACAAAATTGATGAGTTTAAGGAGCGGGGGCATTGTTACAGCTGCAGATTTAATTTACGACCCATCCATAGAGACAATGTTGTGATAAGGATTGCAAATGAATTCCACGACCCGTTTCTTTCACCCGTTTTTCCTTTGTTTCCCCCTCAGCAAAAATACACCCATCCGGAAAAAGACTTCGATCAACACCCAAGAATGATTACGCAAAATGTTATGTGAATGTATTTTTGATATGTGTTTTATCTTCATCTCTACAACCTTCAGTTAGTGACACACATAGTCCACAGGTGATATACATATATTAGCATTCATATATGTTCCCCCTCCATGTATCATCAACTAAATGTGCACCCCATTTGTTGGAACAAGAAGCCGAAAAGAGCTCGGTAGTGTTTGTTGGCCCACTTACAGACCCTTAATACGGGATAAGAAGGATTTAATGTATACTTCGCAATACCTCAAAGCTTATCTAGAACATATACGGCACGATGATACATGCCCCTCAGACATGGATTCATACATACATGCTTTTACTATCCCACTAGGTCATACTTTTTTCACCTACACCTCTCCTCCTACCATCCAAT
This sequence comes from Pseudophryne corroboree, assembly GCF_028390025.1. NCBI lineage: Eukaryota > Metazoa > Chordata > Amphibia > Anura > Myobatrachidae > Pseudophryne > Pseudophryne corroboree. Next base: position 17,204,541 of record NC_086452.1, read on the forward strand.
CATCTGTAGATATTGTATTGTATATTTTTCTGTTTAGATAGTGGCAGTTATTGTTGACTGCCAAAGGGTGGACTGTCAAAGTCGAAAAATATTGTAATGCATACATCATGTACTAACCAGGCACACATGCCCGCTGCGCGTGCACTTGATCCGCCGTGCGTGCACATATCCGCAATTTGCGTATGAACGCTCCCGCGATCCTGCGCATGGTATGGGTATTTACGGCGGAGTTTGTGAGCGCATAGAGGGTTATCAGAACATTACATATTTAACCCAAATAGTGCACATTGTACACATAGCCCCCCTGCACCACATCAGCAAGTATCAACAGTTTAAATGATTCCAGGACTAAGGGATTCGCCTTTGCATGATAGGAAGGGACAGACTAAGGTTATAAGGTGATGTCTAGTATCCAGCTGTAGGGTATTTTAAGGGTAACATTCCGGTGTTGGTTAGAGAAAGATCGCATGTTCCTGCGTATAGTTATGTGCAGAAGTAGAATATAGATATAAACTGTATTTACTGTATATTATGTATGCGGCGGGAATCCAGAGGAGACAACCCACAAGAGCAGTTGGGAAAGACATCGCCCACCTTTTCAAATCAACCTATGACCTCTCCTGTAATGTAAAGATGCATCTCTGTGTCCAATGAACAAAGGGATTACAGTAACCATTGTATTGTTTATGGAAGTTGTGTATAAAAAGCCTATTGCTGCCTGGCCGGTCAGAAGACTCTGAACGCTATCTACCTGATGAGCGGAGGACTGGTCCAGATTGCGCAAGCGAATATTCTCACGTATGTACATTGACTGTAGCCATTATTCTGTTGTAGATTTATCTTGTTAGCCTTGTAGTGTATAATTTGTATTGTTATCCCCTTTCAAATAATCCACTGTGGTGTTAGAACCCAGCGGTTAACTACATATCGGTGTTGTGTCCTCATTTCCCTGCTAGGGTTTAAAGCGTATTTAATTGTATAAGGCTTAAGAATATATTGATAAGGTGTACGCACTGCGGGTACTTTATACCGTCAGCGCTGCGTAAGGTTTAAGGTATAACATCATTGCATTGCATTACTAATAAGGTTTAAAGTTTATCAAGAGTGTGTGCGCACGATGTGCGTACTTTGTACCCCAGCGCGGCGTGTGTACGCTAAGTCCGTACAACGTACGGGACTCTGTACGCAAATAGCGTACAAAGTGCGTAGCGTGTATCTTAAGTATAGCGGCCGCAGTGGCTCCATGGTAAAGGTGTGATTTAAGGTATAGCTTTATGGTGTAAGATAATATCGACATTATCAGATACATCGCATAATATAGTACAGAAAATAATGAGGTACAGAACAGCTTTTCTTAAAATACAGAAGCATGAAGATACTAAAGGGACATTATGGAAATGCTGGGTAGACAGGAAAGTCTTGAGTCTACTTTTGAAGGATTCTATAGTTGGGGCCTCTCGCACTGTGCGGCATACCTCCCAACTTTGGCCTTGCAGTAAGAGGGACACACGCGCGGCGAAGACGCGTGCGCTCCCGAAAAGGGGATGTGGCCTATGGTAGGGGGCGTGGCTTCGCAGAGGACCCGCGATCGCGAGCCACGCCCCGTTTACATCACTGAGGGGGCATGCCCAGCTCTCTGTGAGCCGCTGGCATGCCCCCTCACCCTCTGTCTCCAGTGAATAGACTATAGTCTATACACCGCTGCTCTGCTAAGCAGGGCAGCGAATGCAGGAGCCTCCCAACTGCCCTCCCCCCCCACCGCGGGACACTGCGGCCCGCGGGTGGGACAGCGGGACAGTCCCCAAAAAACGGGACTGTCCCGCGAAAATCGGGACAGTTGGGAGGTATGCTGTGCGGGGAAGTGAGTTCCATAGAGTCGGAGCCGCATGACTAAAAGCTCCACCCCCAGATGAAGAACAACCTACAGACAGCTCTGTATAGGGGATGTGTAATTATCGCCACCCTGTATATATATATATGTCCTGTACGATATAAAATGAAATACAAAAGTCACTCTTCCTTTATAATTTAAGAGCAATGGTTAAATATTTTACTAACTTCTCTGTAGTTAGTTAAGTTTAAATGTAATCTGCGCGTTGCTTAGAAATGTTACATTCCGCCTTGTCCTCAGCAGTACACACATTCTCATTCAGCTCAGACTGTAATTCTATGTGACTTCTCCTTCCATTTGCCTTCAGGACAAGACAGTTTAAAACTCCTCAGCAACACCACACCATGCATAACAGGTAATCTGTCTAATTAAAGCCTATACGGATGTTCAAAGTTAAATATTGAAGAGATTCTGTAACCTCTCGTTCACCCTCTCCTCGCTGCACAGCTTCCAAGGCTCGGCGATCTCCTCGCCATTAACTCGAGAGTTTACACTTTAAGATCAAATTCTGCTTTTGCTAGAATGGTTCGTTTCACAATTTACAAGTCTGTTTCCTCATTTACAGGCACAAAGTCATCTATCAAATTTTTATATGACATTCCTCAGCTTCTTCCGATATTGAATTATCTGATATATGCCTGGAAATTTAAAACGTGAAAACACACAGATTTTATCTGGGGACCTACCACTATTTATATCCACGTTCTTTGTGTGCTCATATGGTACATTACAATAAATTATTAACCACAGACACAACACAAAAGTAACTGTATCTTGCTCAGCCAGAGAGCGCAGTGGGGAATACCAATAGGCGTTGTATGTAATGCTGAAAATGTTCCGTTCCTGAGCGATAACTTGTCGTTTTAAAGGGGTGTTATACTATTATTACATATTGGGCTGATGATATAGCGTTGAACGCAAGTTCTTTTGGTGAGCATATAGGGGGTCATTCCGAATTGTTCGCTAGCTGCTTTTGTTCGCTGCGCATCGATCAGGCAAAAAAAAACGGCACTTCTGCGCATGCGTATGCAGCGCAATGCGCACGCGCGTCGTACTATTACAACGAACGATGTCGTTTCACACAAGGTCTAGTGAAGCTTTTCAGTCGCACTGGTGGCCGCAGAGTGATTGACAAGAAGAGGGTGTTTCTGGGTGTCAACTGACCGTTTTCAGGGAGTGTTCGAAAAAACGCAGGCGTGCCAGGAAAAATGCAAGCGTGGCTGGGACAACGCAGGGCGTGTTTGTGACATCAAAACAGGAACTGAACAGTCTGAAGTGATCGCAAGCACTGAGTAGGTTTTGAGCTACTCTAAAACTGCACAAAAAAACTTTGCCGCCGCTCTGCGATCCTTTCGTTCGCACTTCTGCTAAGCTAAAATACACTCACACACGGCTGCTAAAAACTGCTAGTGAGCAAACAACTCGAAATGACCACCATAGTGTGCATTCCGGCACTGCGCACTCACAGACAAAGTACATGCGCCTACGGGAGATGCAAAGTTGTGCGCGTGTCAGGTCCATCTTCAACTATAATGGGGTGCTTTCAGCCAGGGCTGTTACTAAGGGTGGGCAAGCGGTGGCAACACCCACGGTGCTGGGCTCAGGAGGCGGCAATTCCCTGTGGCACATGCATTTGGCTAGTAGGGTGCCTAGAATGGCACCTTGCAGACTAGAGAGCCGGAACAGAGCTGATCCGTGCATTCTTAGGACGTTCTGTGCTCTCAGCCTCTTCCTGGTCTTGGCATTCCGTCCAGGACAGATTTAGGGATCAGGTTGCCCCTAGTCACATTATTGGCCACTACCCCCCAAAATCACAGAACTGCCCCTTTCTTTTCGAATGCCAGATCTGGATGATTCAAGACCCCCAAAACAGCATCAACCTTACCCCACGGCCTGCTCCTGGACCACAAGTTGCTGCCCATTGTCCCATTCCCGTCAGGTTGCAAATTAAAATATTTAAAAAGATAAGAACAAAAAGATAATCACCTGGCCTCATCAGCCTGGTGTGCCGCGGCCCCCCCACCCCCCAGAAAGTGCCGCCCCTAGGCGCGTGCCTAGTGGGAAATCCACCACTGATTATGACATCACATCAGCACACGAAGGGTTATAGCCTTGCCTCATGCCTGTTCTCACATAGGGCGTTATGTACTAATGGAGAAATGCGAGCAAAACGGTTTAACCGCATTCCCCATATATACGAAGCCAATGGCCGTGCATGAGCATTTACAGCGATGATGTCTATGTCTGCCCACCAAACATGTGATGCTATAATGTCACATCAAACGTGCAGGGCCACCGGGACCAAGGAGTAGAGGACGCTGCAGAGGCTGCAGGACGCTGTTCCTGATGGTGCTACCCCCTAGCAATTTGCCTGTTTCATGCTTTAGTGAAAGCAAAGCTTGCTTATGGGGGTGGTGCTGCTCTATGCGTCGCTCTGGGGTAGTGCTAATCAGGGCCGGCTCCAGGCACTTTCCAATAGAGCAGCCGCGCAGGGCACCACCCTTAATGGGCACCGTATGTTCTCGCCGCCATATTGGAGACTGCCTGGAGCCAGGTTCTACAGCAGCGTCCGTCCCGGCCCGCCTCCTCGCGCTAGTAGCAGTGGCTGTGTGTGACGACAATGGAGGAGGAGTGCTGTATGCGGGACGCAAACTAAAGCTAAACTACTCTGTGCGCGCTGTGCTCAGCCGGCGCCTGAGGTCAGTACCACCTCCCTACCACTTTAGTACCACATCCCTACCTTCCACTTTAGTACCACCTCCCTACCACTTTAGTACCACATCCCTACCTTCCACTTTAGTACCCCCTCCCTACCACTTTAGTACCACATCCCTACCACTACCACATTAGTACCACCTCTCTACTACTATATTAATACCAACTCCCTACCACTATAATAACACCTCCCTACACTTTAGTACCACCTCCCTACCACTATAATAACACCTCCCTACCACATTAGTACCACCTCTCTACTACTATATTAATACCACCTCCCTACCACTATAATGACACCTGCCTAACACATTAGTACTACCTCCCTACCACTATAATACCACCTCACTACCACATTAGTACTATCTCCCTACCACTATAATACCACCTCACTACCACATTAGTACTACCTCCCTACCACTATACCACCTCCCTACACTTTAGTACCACCTCCCTACCACTATCGTGACACCTCTCTACCACTTTAGTACTACCTCCCTACCACTATAATGACACCTACCTACCACATTAGTACTACCTCCCGACCACTATAATGACACCTCCCTACCACATTAGTACTACCTCCCTACCACTATAATACCACCTCACTACCACATTAGTACTACCTCCCTACCACTATACCACCTCCCTACACTTTAGTACCACCTCCCTACCACTATCGTGACACCTCTCTACCACTTTAGTACCACATCCCTACCACTACCACATTAGTACCACCTCTCTACTACTATATTAATACCAACTCCCTACCACTATAATAACACCTCCCTACACTTTAGTACCACCTCCCTACCACTATAATAACACCTCCCTACCACATTAGTACCACCTCTCTACTACTATATTAATACCACCTCCCTACCACTATAATGACACCTGCCTAACACATTAGTACTACCTCCCTACCACTATAATACCACCTCACTACCACATTAGTACTATCTCCCTACCACTATAATACCACCTCACCGCCACATTAGTACTACTTCCCTACCACTATAATTACACCTCCCTAACACATTAGTACTACCTCCCTACCTCTATAATACCACCTCCATACCACTATAATGACACCTCCCTAACACATTAGTACTACCTCCCTACCACTATAATACCACCTCCATACCACTATAATGACACCTCCCTACCACATTAGTACTACCTCCCTACCACTATAATGACACCTCCCTACCACATTAGTACTACCTCCCTACCACTATTATACCACCTCCCTACCACTATAATGACACCTCCCTACCACATTAGTAACACCTCCCTACCACTATAATGACACCTCCCTACCACTATCGTGACACCTCTCTACCACTTTAGTACTACCTCCCTACCACTATAATGACACCTACCTACCACATTAGTACTACCTCCCGACCACTATAATGACACCTCCCTACCACATTAGTACTACCTCCCTACCACTATAATACCACCTCACTACCACATTAGTACTACCTCCCTACCACTATACCACCTCCCTACACTTTAGTACCACCTCCCTACCACTATCGTGACACCTCTCTACCACTTTAGTACTACCTCCCTACCACTATAATGACACCTACCTACCACATTAGTACTACCTCCCTACCACTATAATGACACCTACCTACCACATTAGTACTACCTCCCGACCACTATAATGACACCTCCCTACCACTTTAGTTCTACTTCCCTACCACTATAATGACACCTCCCTACCACATTAGTACTACCTCCCTACCACTATTATACCACCTCCCTACCACTATAATGACACCTCCCTACCACATTAGTAACACCTCCCTACCACTATAATGACACCTCCCTACCACATTATTACTACCTCCCTACCACTATAATACCACCTTCCTACACTTTAGTACCACCTCCCTACCACTATAATGACACCTCCCTACCACTTTAGTACTAACTCCCTACCACTATAATGACACCTCCCTACCACATTAGTACTACCTCCCTACCACTGTAATGACACCTCCCTACCACATTAGTACTACCTCCCTACCACTATAATACCACCTCCTTACCACTATAATGACACCTCTCTACCACATTAGTAACACCTCCCTACCACTATAATACCACCTCCCTACCACTATAATGACACCTCCCTACCACATTATTACTACCTCCCTACCACTATAATACCACCTTCCTACACTTTAGTACCACCTCCCTACCGTTAAAATTACACCTCCCTACCACTTTAGTAGTACCTCCCTACCACTGTAATGACACCTCCCTACCACTTTAGTACTACCTCCCTACCACTATAATACCACCTCTCTACACTTTAGTACCACCTCACTACTACTATAATGACACCTCCCTACCACATTAGTACCACCTCCCTACCACCATAATACCACTTCACTACCACATTAGTACTACCTCCCTACCACTATAATACCACCTCACTGCCACATTAGCATGGACTCCCCACCACGTAAGTACCACCTCTCTATAACTTTAGCACTACCTATTTAGTTCTACAATGGATTAGTATGAAATACCTACAATCAACATACCGACGGTCAAAATACCGACAATGATTGACTGACAATCAAAATCCCGGCAAGGTCAAAATACCAACATGGTCAAAATACAGACATGTAAAATACCAACAAAGTCAAAATACTGACATTTAAAATGTCGGCATGTCGAAAAGTCGACACACATTTTTCATTGTTTTGTGTGTTTGTTGACACTTGCCGACATGGACACCATATAAGTGTACCGCGTCCCCTCGCATGGCTCGCTGCGCTCGGGACACTATTATATTCCCCCTCCAGGTCCACTGGGATGGTAAAGTATGAACAAGTCGGTTTCAATGAAAAACTCATGTCAACTTTTTGACCTGTCAACATTTGAAATGCCGGTATTTTGACCTTGTTGGTATTTTAAATGTTGGTATTTTGACCATGTCGACCTTGTTGGGATTTTGACCGTCGGTCAATGGTTGCCAAGATTTTGATTGAAGGTAAATTTACTGCATCCCCACTATCAGTCAATTGGTGTCATTCTGAGTTGATCGCTCGCTAGCTATTTTTTGCAGAGCTGCGAACAGATAGTCGCCGCCTATGGGGGAATGTATTTTCGCTTTGCAAGTGTGTGATCGTTTGTGCAGCCGGGCGGTACAAAAAAGTTTTGTGCCGTTTCAGAGTAGCCCAGAACTTACTCATCCGCTGCGATCACTTCAGCCTGTCCAGTCCCAGAATTTACGTCAGACACCCGCCCTGCAAACGCTTGGACACGCCTGCGTTTTTCCAACCACTCCCAGAAAATGGTCAGTTGACACCAACAAACGCCGTCTTCCTGTCAATCTCCTTGTGATTGGCTGTGCGAATGGATTCTTCATTAAATACATCGCCCAGTACGACGCGCCGGTGCATTGCAATGCATACGCATGCGCATTTTTGCCTAGTTTTGACCTGATCGTAGCGCTGCAAAAAATAGCTAGCATGCGATCAGGTCGGAATGACCCCCAACATGTATTTGCCATGTACAATAGTTTAATTCGTTGGCGAAAACCTATTGTGGGAATTTTTTGCTGCGACTTACGCTGATGCAACATAAAACATCCTTGGAAGTAAAAAAATTGGACAGCGCCACCCAGTGGTGGAATCCTATCCCACAAGCACAGACTGTCACAGTTGATAATTAAAGTGTTTTTTGTTTGTTTTCTTTTAATTTATCAAAGCGGCCCCTTATCAGGTGTATGTTTTATTTGCTGCATAGATACCTGCAACTAAGTATAAACTCTTCTTTATGTCAGCCCAGGACAGACACTTTCAAAATATCACTTATAAACTGCAGACATGGGTACCACTTACTGCAATATCATTACCTGCTTCCATTCCCCCCTCCCAATGAGCCTAGCAAACAATTACCGTGTACGATAGCTTGGGGGGAAAGTACGAAACATGAAGCCGAAAAAAAAACCTGGGGAAATAGATTGTTACACGAATCCAGTCTGCTAGTGATTACAATGTGGTTTTATGAGTTAGAGGCAAAAGGGAATATTTTATGTAAATGCTATTTTTTTTTCTTGTTTAAACACCTGAATACTGAGTACTGTAAAATGCATTCTAAAGTCCTGCCCCACCGGGCTTGACTGATATGTAAATCAAGCCGAAGGAATCTTTCAGGAGCAATTTTAAAACATTAGAGGTTATGAAGTCTAAATTCAGCAGAAATTAGCATTTAGTAGTACGCAAGGTAAACTCTCGCCGAGTGTAATGTTGCAGTATCTGTGTTGTATTGTGTCTTGCAGATCTGCACTTATCAGTCACAATGTAACAATGCCCCAGACTTACTGCAAGGTCCTAGCTCCCCCTGGTAGGGTAATATAGAGGTGGCTCTGGAACTGCCACCTCTCCTAAGCTTTCCTCTGTCTATTTAAAGAAAACTGTAATAAAGAGTCATCATTTTTATACTTTGTAAAGGGTAAATATAATTGAACACTATGTGGTGTTTCATTCAGAAAATCTTGCGTGGTTTTAAGGATATAGTTAGTGTATGCTGCTCCGTATGTTAGCAGTGGCGCACTTTAGCAAAAGGTCAAGAGGTCAATAGGTCAACATGAAAATGGTCAACACAAGTTTTTAGTTTTTTTTGTGTCGTTTTGTATGTTTCATCATCTGTGACCCCAATTAGTGGAGAAGTAGACCCTCACGAGCTCGCTTCACTCTCCACACTTTGGACAAATTCACTCTTCCCAATCGTAGTTCACGCAGATGGTAAAACCAAGCAGAAGTTGAAAAAAATTGAAAACACCCAAAAAACTTGTGTCGACCATATGCATATAGACCATTACCATGTCGTCCTTCCAAACCTGTTGACCTTTTGACCCTGTTGACTGTATGATATCGAACTACTGTATTAACTATCTATCTAGACACAGTTCATCCATAGTCCGGATACCCTCATGAGCGCCCCTCACCATTGAACCCAATATTTGCAGCAGCCACTGCAATGGGTGCTACAGTAGTTATGCCACTGATTGGTACACAATTTGGTGAAGTCTCTTGGTACTCAGTATTAGCTACAGTTGCACCTAATAATAAAATTTACAAGGAAAATGTATTCTATAAATTAATGTTAGTATCCTCAGTGATGTCACTGACTACTGTTGATCGGATTGATGCCTACACTGGTTACTAGTGATCAGACTGATGCCTACACTGGTTACTAGTGATCGGATTGATGTATACACTGGTTACTAGTGATCAGACTGATGTCTATACTGGTTACTAGTGATCGGACCGATGTCTACACTGGTTACTAGTGATCGGACAGATGTCTACACTGGTTACTAGTGATCGGACTGATGTCTACACTGGTTACTAGTGATCGGACTGATGTCTACACTGGTTACTAGTGATCAGAGTGATGTCTACACTGGTTACTAGTGATCAGATTGATGTCTACACTGGTTACTAGTGATCGGACTGATGTCTACACTGGTTACTAGTGATCGGAGTGATGTCTATACTGGTTACTAGTGATCAGACTGATGCCTACACTGGATACTAGTGATCGGACTGTCTGATATCTACACTGGTTACAAGTGATCGGACTGATATCTACACTGGTTACTAGTGATCAGACTGATGCCTACACTGGTTACTAGTGATCAGACTGATGCCTACACTGGATACTAGTGATCGGACTGATGTCTACACTGGTTACTAGTGATCGGAGTGATGTCTATACTGGTTACTAGTGATCGGACCGATGTCTACACTGGTTACTAGTGATCGGACTGATGTCTACACTGGTTACTAGTGATCGGACTGATGTCTACACTGGTTACTAGTGATCGGAGTGATGTCTACACTGGTTACTAGTGATCAGATTGATGTCTACACTGGTTACTAGTGATCGGACTGATGTCTACACTGGTTACTAGTGATCGGACTGATGTCTACACTGGTTACTAGTGATCGGAGTGATGTCTACACTGGTTACTAGTGATCGGACTGATGTCTACACTGGTTACTAGTGATCGGACTGATGTCTACACTGGTTGCTAGTGATCGGACTGATGTCTACACTGGTTACTAGTGATCAGATTGATATCTACACTGGTTACTAGGGATCAGACTGATGCCTACACTGGTTACTAGTGATCAGATTGATGTCTACACTGGTTACTAGTGATCGGACTGATATCTACACTGGTTACTAGTGATCAGACTGATGCCTACACTGGTTACTAGTGATCAGATTGATGTCTACACTGGTTACTAGTGATCAGACTGATATGTACACTGGTTACTAGTGATCAGACTGATATCTACACTGGTTACTAGTGATCGGACTGATGCCTACACTGGTTACTAGTGATCGGACTGATGCCTACACTGGTTACTAGTGATCAGACTGATGCCTACACTGGTTACTAGTGATCAGACTGATGCCTACACTGGTTACTAGTGATCGGACTGATGCCTACACTGGTTACTAGTGATCGGACTGATGCCTACACTGGTTACTAGTGATCAGACTGATGACTACACTGGTTACTAGTGATCAGATTGATGTCTACACTGGTTACTAGTGATCAGACTGAAGCCTACATTGGTTACTAGTGATCGGACTGATGCCTACACTGGTTACTAGTGATCGGACTGATATCTACACTGGTTACTAGTGATCAGACTGATGTCTACACTGGTTACTAGTGATCAGACTGATGTCTACACTGGTTACTAGTGATCGGACTGATGACTACACTGGTTACTAGTGATCGGACTGATGTCTACACTGGTTACTAGTGATCGGACTGATGACTACACTGGTTACTAGTGATCGGACTGATGTCTACACTGGTTACTAGTGATCGGACTGATGCCTACACTGGTTACTAGTGATCGGACTGATGTCTACACTGGTTACTAGTGATCGGACTGTCTGATATCTACACTGGTTACAAGTGATCGGACTGATATCTACACTGGTTACTAGTGATCGGACTGATGACTACACTGGTTACTAGTGATCGAACTGATGCCGAACGCTGTGCAGAGTTTTGTACTACGCCCTCATTATACGCACAAATCAGTTCCAATTTCATCTGCACAGTCCCAATTTAGACCCTGTCTGTCTGCGCCATCCATGCACAGGCCCTGCCCCATCTAGTTACGTCTCAGTGATGTCACTACTTTTTAGTTTATTAATATTGTTTCAGCTCAAATAATGGCATATTCCACTGTATGTAGTCAAAGGGTCCACTTCATTCTGCAAACGAGCATCACAGTATCCATTTCCTTGTCCCAATAATGTTCAGCTTTTCTTCCCCCCTCACTTACACGTAAGCAGGACATGGATAGATCTTTTTTTTCCTGTTCAATTCTACACTTATTATTGTTATTATTCATCAAAAAGTCTCCAGACACTCACTACACTCAACAACTTCTCACCACAGCGGACCTGATAAATGACTTCCCCCAGCCGCACCTCACCACCCACACTCCGGGTTACAGAGTCAACCAACTTTTGTCAATTGAATCCATTACATTGCAATAGAAAAAACTTTTTAATTTGCTTGTACAGTGTATGGATACTATACAGCCGTCACTCGGCTTTTGGTATCCATAAATAAAACAAAATAAACAATTCTATAAAAAAAAAATCAAGGATGAATAATCGCTTCAGAATGAAATATAGGGGGGAGAAGGGGTCGGGATGTTATAGCCTCCGATTCTGCAAATATTGTGGTTTTCAGGCATGCTGTAAATTTATGTATTGAATAGAGTGGAACTGTCTGAAAGATCGCCAGAATACCACCATTTTATGCCATGCATTACCAAAAGTCGCCATCCAGTCTTTTAAAATTTTTTATTACAAATCACCGGATGTACTGTAATAAGTGCTGAGTTAACAAGTTGCTGAAAACACCCCAAAAAATCAGGCCAAAAATATAAGTTGCTATGGATGGCAGGATAGCTGCAGGAAAAAAGATTATCCCATCTGAAATTAAGTGAGCAATAAACTTGAATAATACAGAGAGCATTCCAGTGACTGCCATACAATATCGAGAGAATTCTACTAGCCTTCATATAATACAGGGAATGTTATAGTGACTTTTATAGGATAAAGTATTCTAAGAGATTTTGTACAATACATAGAACTTTCTTGTGTTCTACAGTATATGCAAAACAAAGACAACTCTAATGACCTTCATACGATACAGAGAGCATTCTTATAACATCCTTACATTACAGAGAGATGTCTCATGATATCCAAGCAATAAAGAGAACATTTTAGTGACCTTTGTGAAATACATAGCACATTCTAGTGATCTCTGTATAAAACAGGGAGCATTCTAATGACCTCCATACAATACAGAGGACATTTTAGTGACTTCTATAAGCTAGAGCATTCTAATGATAGCAATGTAATACATACATAACACATTCTAGTACTATATGTGCAATACGGAGAGCATTAAAATGACCTCTATACAATACAGAAAACATTCCAATGACATCCACACATTACAGAGAACATTCTACTGACCTTCATACAGTAATGTGAACATTATAGGGACTTTTACATGATATAAAAAGCATTCTATTGACCTATGTACAATACGTAGCACTGTCTATTGATCTTAATACAGTAAAGAGAGTATTCTATTTAACTCCACACCGTACAGAAAGAATACATTCAATTATCCACCATATACTAAAGACAGGGTTGGACTGGCCCACAGGGGTACCAGGGAACCACCGGTAGGCCCCACTGCATGAGTGCCCACTCCTTCCTCTAGGGCAGTGTTTTTCAACCCCTGTGCCGCGGCACACTGGTGTGCCGCCAGCGGTTGTCAAGTGTGCCGCCACCGCCGCCAGAGATCCCTGCTGCCAGTCCCCGTCTGCTGCCGTCTTCACTATTCGATGACCGCGTAAGAGCTGCCTGCGCTGCCCGATAGTGATACTGATTTACAGCATCACTATCGGGCAGCGCAGGCAGTTCTTCTGCGGTCACTGTATAGTGAAGACGGCAGCTCTCCTGCGGGCCCGCGCGTGACCCCTACGACATGCTGTGTCTCATATGTCACGTACACATCACCATCCAGCCCGGATAGCGTCTTGTTTACCTTTGTGGCCCTTGCTGCTCTGCTCCTAACTGCTCCTGCCGCTAAGGGGGAAAACAAAAAAGGTTTGGGCCAGTGCTTTATGATGTGTGTGCAGTGCCATTACTATGTGTGTGGTGGTGTTACTATGGGGGTCAGTGTCTCTGGTCTCTGGTGGCATTATTGTGGGGGTCAGTGTGTCTGGTGGCATTACTATGGGGGCAGTGTGTCTGGTGGCATTACCATGGGGGTCAGTGTGTCTGGTGGCATTACTATGGGGGTCAGTGTGTCTGGTGGCATTACTGTGGGTGTCAGTGTGTCTGGTGGCATTACTATGGGTGTCAGCGTGTTTGGTGGCATTACTATGAGGGTCAGTGTCTCTGGTGGCATTACTGTGGGGGTCAGTGTGTTTGGTGGCATTACTATGGGAGTCAGTGTGTCTGGTGGCATTACTATGGGGGTCAGTGTGTCTGGTGGCATTACTGTGGGGTCGGTGTGTGTGGTCTCATTACTGTGGGGGTCAGTGTGTCTGGTGGCATTACTGTGGGGGTTGGTGTGTGTGGTGGCATTACTATGGGTGTCGGTGTGTGTGGTGGCATTACTATGGGGGTCAGTGTCTCTGGTCTCTGGTGGCATTACTATGGGGGTCAGTGTGTGTGGTGGCACTGCTGTGGGGGTCAACTATGGGGGTCAGTGTGTGTGGTGGCATTACTGTGGGGGTCAGTGTGTCTGGTGGCATTACTGTGGGGGTCGGTGTGTGTGGTGGCATTACTGTGGGTGTCAGTGTGTTTGGTGGCATTACTATGGGGGTCAGTGTATTTGGTGGCATTACTGTGGGGGTCAGTGTGTCTGGTGGCATTACTGTGGGGGTCGGTGTGTGTGGTGGCATTACTGTGGGGGTCAGTGTGTCTGGTGGCATTACTGTGGGGGTCGGTGTGTGTGGTGGCATTACTGTGGGGGTCAGTGTGTTTGGTGGCATTACTATGGGGGTCAGTGTGTTTGGTGGCATTACTATGGGGGTCAGTATATTTGGTGGCATTACTATGGGGGTCAGTGTGTCTGGTGGCATTACTGTGGGGGTCGGTGTGTGTGGTGGTATTACTGTGGGGGTCAGTGTGTCTGGTGGTATTACTGTGGGGGTCGGTGTGTGTGGTGGCATTACTGTGGGGGTCAGTGTGTCTGGTGGCATTACTGTGGGGGTCGGTGTGTGTGGTGGCATTACTGTGGGGGTCAGTGTGTCTGGTGGCATTACTGTGGGGGTCAGTGTGTGTGGTGGCATTACTGTGGGGGTCGGTGTGTGTGGTGGCATTACTATGGGGGTCAGTGTGTGTGGTGGCATTACTGTGGGGGTCAGTGTGTCTGGTGGCATTACTGTGGGGGTCGGTGTGTGTGGTGGCATTACTATGGGGGGCAATGTGTGCTATTACTATGAGGGTCAATGTGTGGAATTACTATGGCAGTGTGTTCAAGTACTGCACATTATTTTAATAACTGTTGGGGACAATGTGTCTGTTTTTTTCCCCTTGGGGACAAATATGTTTGTTTTATTTCCCTGTGTGTGTTTTATTTTTCCGTGGGATACCGATGGTGTGCCTTGGCAATTTTTAAATCTTTTTGGTGTGCCACGAACTGAAAAAGGTTGAAAATCACTGCTCTAGGGATCAGTTTCCAGACTATACACTTGTATTATACATGGTAGATATGTTGCATTACACTGCATTAAACTATTGTGTATTTCAAGCCTCTGTGGAGGCTGGCCACACCCCCTTTGTAGGCTGGCCACACCCCTAAGTATGGGCCCCTATAACTGCATTTCCCCGGTGGGCCCTTCATGTCCCAGTCCGACACTGACTAAAGAGAATGTTCTAATGACTTCTATACCATACAGAGAGCATTCTAATGACCCTTATTCAATATATAACACATTCTAAAGAGAATTGTACAATACAGGGTGATTTCTAGTGACCACCGTTCAATACATAGAGCTTCATGGTGCGTGATATGTAATACTGAGAGCATTATAATTACTAAAAGGCAATACAGAAACCCCTCTAATTACCAAAGCGCTATAAATAAAAGCACAATGTGATTAATCTAGCCTTATTCTGAAAACCACTATACACGGTAGATAACTAAACCTCTACTAGCTTTACAATTACAGCTCATAGGGGCAAATGTATTGAGAATGGAGAAGTGATGAAGTGGAAGGTGATAAAGTACCAGTCAATCAGCTCCTACCTGACATTTTTCAAACCCAGCCTGTTACATGACAATTAGGAGATGTTTGGCTGGTGCGTTATCATCTTCCACCGTATCACTTCTCCAGCCTTAATACATCTGCTCCATAATAATACCTAATGACTAGTTATAATGCAGGGCCCTCAAATATCTGATGACATAGAGCGGACCCATTTAGATTACTTACCCCTCCTCTCCATATTCTATCTCTTGGTGTTCAGTGGAAAAGTCACTCGGCTGTACAGCCATGCCATAATTACTATTTTATTTTCATTTATTCATATACTGCCACTAATATTGCAGCTCTGCACAGACAATATTTCTTATCTCGTACTTCTTGTTTCTTGAATACGGGTCATTTACTAAAGGCCAGTACTCACTGGCCGATGGCAGAGAGATGTGTGCTGAGCGAACCGCTCAGCACACATCTCTCCCGGCGCTCAGCACAGCGCGATCTGTGCTGAGCGTGCGGGGGGAGACGGGGGGGCCGCTCACTTCACCCAGCGGGTGAAGTGAGCGACCCGCTAGATTGGCCTGCATGCAGGCCAATCTAGCAGCAGCGATAGCGATGCGCGGGGCTGCGCATCGCTATCGCTGAGGGGGCTACACACGGAGCGATCGTGCTTAAAATCTAAGTAATCTAGTCAGATTACTTAGATTTTAAGCAGCGATCGCTCCGTGAGTACCCCCCTTAAGACTTGGACAGAGATAAAATGGATGGAGATAAAGTACCAGCCAATTAGCTGTCAGTTTTCAAACACAGCCGGTCACATGAGCCCAACACCATGTGACATGGCAGTTAGGAGCTGATTGGCTGGTACTTTATCTCCATTCAAGGCTTAGTAAATAGACCCCATGATTCCCTAACACAAGCATTACAGCACACAGACACACATTGTGATTCATTTTAGTCAGCAGCCAATTAACCTCCCAATATTTTTTTTTGCATTTTTGGAGTGTGAGAGGATATAAGAGCACCCACAGGAAACCCACGCAGAGAAGGGGAGAACATAAAAGCTCTACACATATGAGGCCCTGGTCTGCCATTTAACTCCCGATCCCAGTGCCGTGTGACAGCAATGTTAACCTCTGTTCCACCATGTTGCAAATAAATACTGTCCAGTTTTTGGTTTGTAGCACCCTTATTGGTGGATAGTACTAACTGATCAACCAATAGCAGTGTGGACCTTGCTATACTCTGATTAATGAATGACGGATGCTCTGCAACAATCAAAGAGCTTGGTAGACAAGGAGAGGCCAGGGTATGGGGAGAAATGGCCCTCTGCAATCCTTGAGAGGCCACCCAAGAGAGTGTGCATTGTTTAGGCATGATGTTATTTCATCCGGAAGTGTCAGTGCACTTACACAGAATGTACTTTAGGGGGCCCTGGATAAAAATACACCCTACATAAAGGTGGTCATTCTGAGTTGTTCGCTAGCTGCATTCATTCGCTGTGCAGCGTTGAGGCAAAAAAAAGGCACTTCTGCGCATGCGTATGCGGCGCAATGCGCACGCGTGACGTACTATTACAACAAACGATGTAGTTTCACACGAGGTCTAGCAAAGCTTTTCAGTCGCTCTGCTGGCCGCAGAGTGATTGACATGAACTGGGCGTTTCTGGGTGTCGACTGACCGTTTTCAGGGAGTGTTCGAAAAAACGCAGGCGTGCCAGGAAAAACGCAGACGTGGCTGGGCGAACGCAGGGCGTGTTTGTGACGTCAACACAGGAACTGAACAGTCTGAAGTCATTGCAAGCGATGAGTAGGTATTGTGCTACTCTAAAACTGCACAAAAAAAACTTTGCCACCGCTCTGCGATCCTTTCGTTTGCACTTCTGCAAAGCTAAAATACACTCCCAGAGTGAGGCGGCATAGCGTTTGCACAGCTGCTAAAAACAGCTAGCGAGCGAACAACTCGGAATGACCACCAAAATCCCAAGTGAGCTCTAGGTCATAGAAAGAGATCAGCATTTAGAGAATGCAGATCAGACAATGGAATCAAAGTACCTTTAAAGGTTTTTGCAGATTTGTTACTAAATAACCTCAATGACTTCAGTTGGGTTTTCCATTTGCCTGTTTCAGATCTGAGACTTTTTCATTAGCTGCTCTATAATTTAACTGACATGACAAAAATGAGCGTGTTGTGTACTCGGCAATTTAACTCTCCTCTGGATATCACCGAGAAGGCAAGTAAATGAGCACGTTTGGCTATGAAACACAAAAGTTGAATTGTCCCCGCAATATCGCAAGGTACAATAATTAAATGTGTTCATTTTATTGAGATGTGAATGACTAGCAGTCTCTGTTCTCACCGGGAGCGCAAAGAAACACCCGGCAATGTAATGTCAGCCGGAATAAATAATAACAATGTTTTGGAAGCTGTCATCTCAATTAAATGCGTTCTCATTTAAGTGTGTATTGTTTCATGGTACAATAACGGAGACTGAAATATGTTTTTGTACCATAAAACTAAAACACAAATCCATTATTGTTGGTAAAAGTTTAACAGCGTACTAAAAGTGCCTACAGGTACAAGTGCGCAGTACTCGGGGGAATATTGAGTTGATCGCAGCAGCAAATTTGTTAGCAGTTGGGCAAAACCATGTGCACTGCAGGGAGGCAGATGTAACATGTGCAGAGAGAGTTAGATTTGGGTGGGGTGTGTTCAAACTGAAATCTAAATTGCAGTGTAAAAATAAAGCAGCCAGTATTTACCCTGCACAGAAACAAACTAAGCCACCCAAATCTAACTCTCTCTGCACATGTTACATCTGCCCCAACTGCAGTGCACATGGTTTTGTCCAACTGCTAACAAATTTGCCGCTGCGATTAACCGAACTGAAAGAGGAGAAGAGCTGAGGATGACCCCATACAGGACGGTTTTAGGACTTGTGGTGTGACCCAGGGATAGAGCTGCATACATCTGCTGCAAAGTTACGGCTATTGCACATCGCAGTAAACAGTCGCCAGCACGCTGGTCCAAGACACGCAGCATTATCCATAGACGATTAAGGGAAGCAAGTCGCATTCCAGACTTATAATTAAAAAATGTGAATTCTACATAGATTTTACTTTGTACTCTGTGTAGTTTGCAATGAGTTTCACCAGTATACATGTAGTCACACTCATCTTGGAGGATGACCAATTATTTTTTTTTTTTTTTAATTCTTCTCATGTTTAAAAAAAACAAACTTGAATATTTTGGTGAAGACTTAACATAGGGGGCAGGACCTTATTCATTCCTGTATTTCCGTAATAGTGACCCAATGCTAGCTGTTATGCAGCTAAGCAGCATGGTGGGCGTAGTGGTTAGGTTTACTGCCTCGCACACCATAGGTCACGAGATCAATTCCTGGACAAGACACTGTTTGTGTGAAGTTTGCATGTTCTCTCCATGTTTGTGTGGTGGGTTCCTTCCAGGTACTACGGTTTACTCGCAAACTCCAAAGACATACTGGTAGGTTAATTGTCAACCCTAGTGTATCATAGGGAACATAGATTGTGAGCTTGTGTGTGTGTGCACATGTGATAGGGAATATAGGGGAGTATTCAATTACAGAAATTATTGCACTTTTCACTCGTTTTTAGGTCAAATTTACATTCGACCTATTCAATGCCCGTGCCTTTTTTCGATTGGTCGAAAAATCTGGCACTAGCGAAAAACACGTATATCGTTGAGTTTTTTGCGCAATTATTGCCTCAGTGCCGATTCGACACAAAAAAAAGTGAAACTGTATGGGTGAAAATGGATTAAAAAATGGTCAAAAATGCCTGCAATTGAATACCCTTTGTTGAATTAATGGCATTGAATACCCCCCATAGAGTGTAACCTCAACTGGGGCAGGGGCTAATGTGTCTGCTATATACTCTCCATAATGAACATTGAATGCCATGCTGTAGTCATTACATTGAATGCCACTTGCCTGGTACCAGTTTCATTGGGTCCCTGGTACTGAACGCAATGCTGGATGGAGTTGGGACCCAACCAGATGCCATGTCCATACCTTGCTTATAAAGAGCTGCTCAAGCTTCATTCTGACTCTGCAAGTTATCCAACAGTCAATATCCAGTTAATTTTTACGGTATGAACCATCCCCTTAGATTGACCCAAGCATTTTCCAAATATCCTCATAATAAGTCAGGTAATCGTCTGTAAATAAGAAAAAGTAGCGTCAGTAGCAGTGGTTTGGTCCAAGTGAGGCCAAATTCTATGGATCCAGCCATTTGGTATCAGCCACAATGATAGATCCTGTGGGGAGCAAACAGTATGATTGCTCCATCGCAGGTTGGGAAACTGGTATTTTCATCAATATCTGGTTTAGTCCGACTGGACGATCAACCGGGAAGGTGGCCACTCTGTGCCAAAACATGCAACGATTTGAGGCCGGATTAGTCTAAATGACCAGGATGGCTGACCAAGGCTTTGTATTTATTGGTATTTTAATACTGATGTGCAAGAAACCTACCAGATGGAGGTCTAGTCTTCCTACACTTGCCTAAAATTAAAATATATTACAGATCCAGCCAGGTGGCTATGGGGGGTCATTCCGAGTTGATCGCTTGCTAGCAACTTTTTGCAGCGCTGTGATCAGATAGTCACCGCCCACAGAGGAGTGTATTTTTGCTTAGCAAGTGTGCGATCGCTTTTGCAGTTTCTAAGTAGCTCTGGACTTACTCAGCCGCTGCGATCACTTCTGCCTGTCCAGTCCCGGAATTGACGTCAGACACCCGCCCTGCAAACGCCTGTGCACGCCTACGTTTTTTCAACCACTCCCACAAAAACGGTCAGTTGACACCCACAAACGCCCTCTTCCTGTCAATCACCTTGCGATCGGCTGTGCGAATGGATTCTTCGTTAAATCCATCGCCCAGCACCGATCCTCTTTGTACCCGTACGACGTGCCTGCGCATTGCGGTGCATACGCATGCGCAGTTTTGCCAAGATTTAACCTGATCGCAGCGCTGCAAAAAGTTAGCGAGCGATCAACTCGGAATGACCCCCCTATATGATGCCACAATTCGCCCAGAACTACTTGGAATTGAAATATTTTGGGCTATGTGATTTATTTCACATTGAGATACATCTCATTGCTCACTTTAAATCACTGTTAACCTCCTATTTACTTACTGTTGAGTCACTAAAGAGTTTATCAAACCTAATGCTGCTAATTATTGTAACAACTGTGAAGGTTTTCAGCTGTTAGTGAATATGTGTTTCAACAACCTCAAAGACTGGCTCTAGAATTAGGTTACACTCCAGAGGCTTCTGTTTGACTTTCAGAGCTATATATCAGGTTAGGAACTACAATAACAATTAGCAATTAGTTGGTTCATCTCAATTTACTATGTTTGAAGGTCAGATCTCCTGAGTATTTTCTCTGAAAGGGGAGGGGGAGTGATGGTGGGGAACAATTAATGCATTGTGAGGAGGGGGTCACAGATGCATTGCTACAGTAAACACAAAACCTTTTCATGTTCACTTAAATAATAGTAAAACATTTACGATTGCGCCGACTATCCATCCTGCCTATAAACAATCCCGTGACCGGGTGATATCTGAAGGGCAGGATAATAAAGAGTTACCTAACGACAACAAATTGGGCTAATACCTAAAACCTTTAAATCCAGAGAAAATGGCCGTACTTTGGGCCTAGTTCATGTTTGTAAGTAAAGCAAAAAAACATGTTGCACTGCAGGTAGGGCAGATGTAACACGTGCAGAGAATTAGATTTGGTTGTTCAAACGGGATCAGTATGAATTACAGATGGATGATATGTCGGCGGTTGGGTATGGGACTCAGGGTCGACACCAATTAGGTCGACACCCATTAGGTCGACACCCATTGGTTGACAGTGTCTAGGTCGACACTAGAAATAGGTCGACACGCCCATTAGGTCGAAATGAACAAGGTCAACTTGAGTTTTTTAATGTTTTTTTTGGTGTCGTTTTCTCCGTCAAGTGACCGGGAACCCCAATTAGTGCACCGCGTCCCCTTGCATGGCTCACTTCGCTCGGTTACCGTTCCCAAGCGTAGTCCACGTGGATCGTAAAGTATGTATGAAAAAGTAAAAAATTATATATATGTGAAAAACTCATGTCGACCTTTTTGCATGTTGACTTGTGTTCATGTTGACCTAATCGCCATGTCGACCTATTTTTAGTGTCAACTTAGACTGTCGACCAATGGGTGTCGACCTAATGGGTGTCGACCCAGAGTCCGGATACCTCGACGGTCAATATACCGACAGCGGCTTTCCCATCCATCAGAATCCCAACAGCCCCCCATTAAGGCTTCTAACTTTCACCTTTACCCTACCTTAACCCAAACCCTCCCTTGTGGGTGCCTAACCCTATCTGTCCCTGCTTGGTGCCTAACACTAACCCTCCCTTCCCCGCTGCCTAAACCTAATCCTCCCCACTTGATGCCTATCCCTAACCCTCCTTTCCCCGCTTCCTAAACCTAACCCTCCCCGCTCGATGTCTAACCCTAACCCTCCCTTCCCCGCTGCCTAAACCTAACCCTCCCCGCTTGGTGCCTAACCCTAACCCTCCCTTCCCTGCTGCCTAAACCTAACCCTCCCCGCTAGATGCCTAACCCTAACCCTCCTTTCACCGCTGCCTAAACCTAACCCTCCCCGCTTGATGCCTAACCCTAACCCTCCTTTCCCCGCTGCCTAAACCTAACCCTCCCCGCTTGATGTCTAACCCTAACCCTCCCTTCCCCGCTGCCTAAACCTAACCCTCCCCGCTTGATGCCTAACCCTAACCCTCCCTTCCCCACTGCCTAAACCTAACCCTCCCCGCTTGATGCCTAACCCTAACCCTCCTTTCCCCGCTGCCTAAACCTAACCCTCCCCGCTTGATGTCTAACCCTAACCCTCCCTTCCCCGCTGCCTAAACCTAACCCTCCCCGCTTGATGCCTAACCCTAACCCTCCCTTCCCCACTGCCTAAACCTAACCCTCCCCGCTTGATGCCTAACCCTAACCCTCCCTTCCCCACTGCCTAAACCTAACCCTCCCCGCTAGATGCCTAACCCTAACCCTCCTTTCCCCGCTGCCTAAACCTAACCCTCCCCGCTTGATGCCTACCCCTAACCCTCCTTTCCCCGCTGCCTAAACCTAACCCTCCCCGCTTGATGTCTAACCCTAACCCTCCCTTCCCCGCTGCCTAAACCTAACCCTCCCCGCTTGATGCCTAACCCTAACCCTCCCTTCCCCACTGCCTAAACCTAACCCTCCCTGCTTTATGCCTAACCCTAACCCTCCTTTCCCCGCTGCCTAAACCTAACCCTCCCGCTTAATGCCTAACCCTAACCCTCCTTTCCCCGCTGCCTAAACCCAACCCTCCCCGCTTGATGCTGATAAAGCCAAATAATTATCTTATTGAAAACCCTCTAAAAGGTTAAAGAACACAGTACGCTATTGGCGTATGGAATACCGTAAGGCTACGCACGTTGCGTATCTAACGCTTAGCCGTGGTCGAGACGCACGAGCGGCACGTTCGCTCACGGCTTAGAGCGTACAGGCAAGCACGCTATAGGCTGTCGACTAACGTAATGATACGCTATCAGCGTAGCGGATGCTTGGGACCACGAGGAGATCACAAGCGGCGCTGACGCTCACAGTGTTAAACCTTTATAACTATACCATACACAATATACTTATACTGTAAACCCTTGTTTAGTGATAAGGTGTAAATGCAACACAGTGTAACCTTGTTAGTTTAAAAGCTGTATGAGCGTATGTGACGCTCAGAGAACCCCTTAGCAATATAATAAACAGTCAAATACCGGTCTAAGGGTCTAACGCCTTTTAAGGAAATGAATGAACGTTCAAAAAGAATAATACAATACAAGTTATACACTACCAAGATAACATAAAATACCTAACCAAGTAACTACACATAAAATACAATAAAGATACAATTACTTTTAAAGGGGGAAGGAGAGAGAGAGAGAGAGAGAGAGAAAGAGAAAGAGAGAGAGAACGAGAGAGAATGGCTTATAACAATAAAGACAATATGATTGCAGAGAAACTTACGCACAAAGGGAAACAATCGCATGCGCCTTCTGGATATCCAGCTCCCGATTATCAGCAATGAGAACCGTTGAAGAGAATAGAGAGCTGGCCCAGATCGGCTTGTCCTTTTATACACTACACACAATACAGTACAATGGTCCCTATATTCTTATTGTTCATTGGACACAGGAATTCGTCTTCGCATTATAACAAGAGGTCATAGGTTGATTCATACAGGTGGGCTGTGACTATTTCCAACTGCTCAGGTGGGTGGGAAACTAGGTTTCCTGCCACATGGGTAATAAAGTGCAAAATACAGTAAATGTTCATAAACTTCTTATGTCCATAACTATTCGCACGAGCGATTAATCCGCTTCAAACCAACACCGGAATATTGCTAATTAAATACTCTTCCGATGGATACTAAACACCACTGTATAACCCCTGTCTGACCCTTCGTATCAAACAAAGAGGGATCTCTTTGTCTATGAACATGCTACATTAACTAAACTTTCAGATTCTATCAAAGGGACCATAATCTACAAAATACATTATATGGTTAAAATATGTAACGATTGAGTCACCCGCTAGACGCACATAAACTTTACCGTAAATGCGCATACCGTGCGCCTGCGGGTGCACGCAACAGCGAGTATGCGCACGCACGGGAGAGCCCATGCACTCGCAGCAGGCACTCGCATAAGGTGCATATATGGCAGTGTGTAGCGTGATATTTTTCTGACTTTGACAGTCCACCCTTGGCAGTCACCAATAACTGCCACTTTCTAAAACATTTCAAAAAGAGAAAAATATATGTCATGTGTAAATACATTTCTATGATTGGGTAGGGGAGGAGAGGAGAAGGTAGGAAAGGGTATGACCTAGTGAGATAGCAGAAGCATGTGTGTATGAATCCATGTTTCGGGGGTCATGTATCATCGTGCCGTACGTGTTTTAAATCAAGCTTCGAGGTATTGCGAAGTATACATTTGAATTCCTTCTTATCCCGTGGTACGGGTCTGTGGATGGGCTGTCAAACTTTACCGAGCTCTCTTCGGCTTTTGGTTGCAACAAAATGGGGGAGCATATTTTAGTTGATGATACATGAATGGGGATATGTGAATGCTGATATCTGTGCCTGTATTCCCTATCGACTATGTGTGTCATTACCTGAAGGTTGTAGAGATGAAGATAAGAAACAATTATGGTAAATGCAGTGATAAACTATGTGAGTTTAATATACATTTGCCGATTGAGGTCTTGTCTTGTGTCTTGTCTTGTCTTGTCTCGATGTACATGTTGACTGTAGTCTCTTTGTGCTTTTGCCAATAAACGCAAGCAAAGCTTTATCAATGTCCATAGACTTACAAAAAGTGTTGGGCTAGCGTAAAATTAAAAGTACTAGGGATATGGGGGTCTATGGCATAGTCCATCAGTTGTCTGTGTACAAGGTTGTCAAATTCTTCTTTAGTCCATCTGTTGCCTGCATACAAGGTCGTCAAATTCCTCTTCCAAGCGGGTCTTTTTACCTTGGAGGAAAACAAAGGAGAAACGGGTGAAAGAAACGGACCGTGGAATCACATTTTCATCACAACATTGTCTCTATCGTTGGGTCATAAATCACATCAGTCGTTGTTATTACAGTATCTTCACTCCCCAAACTCATCACTCGGGCGCTACGTTTACACTTTGTTAAAACCCGAACGCATCTAAATATCAGACCGACCAATATGATGACACCCAGAACACACAAAAGGAATTTCCCTACATCCATGATAATACCTTGGGTCCATTCTCCTAAACCAGAGAACCAATTTCGCGGGTTCAACCATGACACCCAACTGGTCAGCTCATTACCCACAGCGGCAAGGGTGAGATTGTGTTTCCTTCGGAACTCCCACTTTAATTGGAGAATGTCGTCCATCTTTTGGTCTATGACCTCGACCGGGTCCTCGGTGCTGTTTGTGATATACGTGCAGCACTTTATTCCATACTGAGTCGCTAGGGTAACACAATACCCACCCGTCACAGCTGTGAGATAATTGAGAATCATCCTATGCTGAACCAGTTCTGTTTTATAAGCTTGGAGCTCCCTTCCAGTATACCTGAATGTGTCATCATACATTTCAGTGATGTTGTCTAATAAATTTGCAAGCGCAGATATATATTTATAATTTATCACTCCTCTGGCGGTACGAGTGATATCTAACGTGATTAGGAATTGAATCCCGGTGGATTCACTGATCAGGTCAAAGGCCGGATGCTCTGTTCTCTCTATCAGGTGCCGTTTAACGATGTGCTCGTAATGAGTGTGAGTATAAGGAGCTTGGGCACTGCGGTGAATATCTTTCATTTTAGTATGTGATACAGTCATTACTTCAGGCAGTACTTTTCCAATATAACATAACCCTTCTGAGTTTGGGGCAAGCCACTTATACGCCTTCCTCCCGCATATGAAATATGCATCATCGGGAAGAACATATGGGACGGAGTAGGACATAACCATATTACACATTTTCCATATGAAATTTCCTAACCCTAATTCTCCCATCTGTTTAGTACACGTATCGGTTTGTACGATGTGTGCACAGTATCCTGGTGATACCTCTCCAACTCTCATGGTCCTACTTCCTAGGGTATACCTATATCGGAAATATTTTCCACTACCGGCTATGTGGCGTATAAGTTCTGTATCTGTTGGCATTCTATCGGCTCTGTATGAAAAGGTCATGGTTTGGTTATTCCATGACACTTCCCAATTTCCCGGCTTTCGGGGATTGGAAATGTTAAAACATACTAGGGATCTATCCACATGATATTGGTGGAGCTTCAAACTAGGAGGACTGGAGATATTAAACCTCCTGTCCACCGGTCTCCCACCACTTAGCTCAAGTACCTCCCCTATAGTTAACGGGAAGGGCACTAATCCTGATTTGCTATGGCCTTGAGGTACTTGAGAGCATACCCAACAATCTGTCTGATTTAACACTTTACCCACTAAGGAGTGATAGTCACTCAATGGATGCCGGTCCATGTGGATATTAAAACAGGATTGGCATTTCTTGATACACCCATCCTCAACTACACTGTCACAGAGTCTACAGATACAGTTCTCTTCAGCTAACAATCCTTCACAATTTCTTCTATTGTCAATGCTACCAGATCGTTTTCTGATACTCGCCTTTACTCTGTGATTATGTTGTTCTTGGAAATCTACGCCTCCATCTTTGTCATCAGAACCCATTCCAGAACCTCTCTCGACCTCCATGGTACTCTCGCCGGAACAGACTGCTCTGGTCAACATCATGGTCAACAGGAAAATCCGGATCACAGTCTCTTGGGGCAAGTCCATCTTATTGGAGGAAATGGAGAAGGATGAGAAGGGGGAAAGAAACAATTGAGGGAGATGGGATGGGAAGTGGAGAAAAACAATAAAAGGGAACAGGGAATCGACAACTGCCTCCGATCTTATTTTCTCAATGCTCAGGTGCCGTTTCAGTCCTCCTGAAACAGACATTCCAGTGATACAACTTCCTCTACCGTCTGTTCTTTATCACGGGACCTCTCTGGATCAGCAACCTTCTTACAATGGGACGAATGAACCCAAGTCTCTCTCTCGGCAACCTTTAACGCTGTCGTGCTAATCAATAAGACTTGGTATGGTCCTTCCCATCTGTCAATAAGGCAACCTGAGCGTAGAAAATTCCGTATCATTACATAATCCCCAGGTTCAATGTCATGACAATTACTATCTGGCAAATCAGGAATCACTAACTTCAGATTGTCATTCTGATTCCTTAGCTGTTTACTCATGTTAACCAGGTATTTTACAGTCACTTCATTGTTACACTTCAAATCATCCTGAGGGTTAATCATAACATGCGGTTGTCGACCAAACAGAATTTCAAAGGGGGACAGATTAAGAGGGGACCTGGGAGTGGTTCTGATGCTGTATAGTACAATGGGTAAAGCTTCTGGCCATGTTAATCCTGTTTCTGCCATAACTTTGCTCAATTTATTTTTAATAGTGCTGTTCACTCTTTCTACTTTCGCACTCGCCTGGGGGCGGTACGGAGTGTGCAGCTTACTATCAATTCCCATCAACTTACACATTCCTTGAAAGACATCACCGGTAAAATGGGTACCCCTATCACTTTCAATTATTCTAGGGATACCGTATCTACACACAAATTCCTGCACAATTTTCTTAGCAGTAAACATAGCGGTATTTGTGGCCGCAGGAAATGCTTCGACCCAATTTGAAAACACATCTATACAAACAAGTACATATTTCAAATTTCGACAAGGGGGTAATTGTATAAAATCAATCTGTATTACCTGAAAAGGGCCGCCTGTAGGTGGGATATGAGATGGTTCTGTTGGTATTGCCTTTCCGATGTTCTTCCTCAAGCAGGTAAGGCATGACATTGCTCTCTTACCTGCATGGGATGAGAATCCTGGGGCGCACCTATATGCTCTTACCAACTTGCACATTCCCTCCTTGCCCAGATGAGTCAGCCCATGTGCTGCTTCAGCTAAACTTGGAAGGTATGCTCTGGGTGCCACTGGTTTACCCTGTCCATCTGTCCAGAGTCCTGAGGACTCCTGGCCATATCCTTTTGACCTCCAAACTGCCTTTTCCTGTGTGGAACACAAATTTTGCATTTCACACAATTTCTGTGTGTTTACAGTATTAAATACCATCAATTGTGTGGTGTCTGTCTGTCTGGGGGTACCAGCTGCTAACTTAGCAGCTTCGTCTGCTCGGCTGTTACCAAGTGATACTGGGTCTTGGCTATATGTATGTGCTTTACACTTGATAACAGCCACTCAGTCGGGTTCCTGTATCGCTGTTAGAAGTCTTTTGATGTGAGCTGCATGTGCTATCGGTGTACCAGCTGCCGTCATTAAATTTCTGAGGCGCCATAGGGCTCCGAAATCATGGACTACCCCGAAGGCGTATCTAGAATCGGTGTAGATATTGGCTGACTGTCCCTTAGCCAATTCACATGCTCTGGTTAGGGCAACCAGTTCAGCAACCTGGGCTGAGTGAGGTGGGCCTAGCGGTTCTGCTTCTATGGTGCCTTGGTCATCTACGACTGCGTATCCAGTACACAAGTCTCCCGAGTCCGTCTGTCTGTGACAACTACCGTCAGTGTAGAAAGTAAAATCTACATCTTCCAGTGGGTTGTCACTGATGTCAGGACTTGCGGTGAAATTTTGGGTCAAATATTCCATACAATCATGCATGTCATCCCTTGTATTAAATCCTCCTTCCCCATCACTCTCATCCTCCACCCTTTGTGCCTGTCCAGGCACACCTGGGAGATATGTTGCAGGATTAAATGCACTGCATCTCCTTATGGTGATGTTTACGGGGGCCATTAATGCCAATTCCCATCTTGTAAACCGTGCTGATGAGACGTGCCTGGTTTGGGCAGAATTCAACAAGGCTGACACTGCATGTGGCGTATGAATTGTGAGGTTGTGTCCTAGCACTACATCTTCGCTTTTTGTAACTAGTAATGCTATCGCAGCGACACTTCGCAAGCATGTGGGGAGGGATCGCGCTACCGTATCTAGCTGAGCGCTGTAGTATGCTACCGGCCTGCTGGCATCACCGTGCTTTTGGGTTAAGACGCCTGCCGCGCAACCAGCACTTTCTGTTCCATACAGCTCAAAGGGTTTCCCATAGTCTGGCATACCTAATGCTGGTGCCTGCGTTAGGCACTGTTTGAGTCTCTCAAATGCCATCTCGGATTCGTCTGTATGCGAAATCCGATCAGGTTTGTTTGATGAAACCATCTCCTGCAAAGGTAATGCTAGAATGGAAAATCCTGGGATCCAGTTACGGCAATACCCACACATTCCTAAAAACGTTCTGATCTGTTGTTGGGTTTGTGGCAGAGTCATGTCTCTAATTGCTTGAATTCTATCAGCGGTCAGATGTCTCAGTCCTTGTGTTAGACAGTGTCCCAGATATTTTACTTTAGGCTGGCATAATTGTAGTTTGTCTTTGGAAACCTTGTGTCCTGTGTCTGAAAGATGAAACAGGAGCTGTTTCGTATCTTTCTGGGACGCTTCCAGTGAATCTGAACACAGTAGTAAATCATCCACATACTGTATCAATATTGATCCACTCTCTGGTTGGAAAGACTGTAAACAATCATGCAAAGCCTGTGAAAATATACTTGGACTGTCTATGAAACCTTGCGGTAATCGAGTCCATGTGTATTGGACTCCTCTGTATGTAAATGCAAACAAATATTGGCTGTCAGGATGCAGGGGTACCGAGAAAAAGGCGGAGCAGAGGTCAATAACAGTGAAAAATTTCGCAGTGGGAGGGATCTGCATAAGGATGACAGCTGGATTTGGCACTACGGGGAACTGACTCTCAACTATTTTGTTAATCCCCCTTAGATCCTGTACTAGCCTGTAACCCCTCCCCCCACTCTTTTTCACAGGGAAGATGGGACTATTGGCAGTGCTGGATGTTCTTACCAGAATGCCCTGTTGTAGCAAGCGCTCTATTACGGGGTATACTCCTAATTCCACCTCTGGCTTCAGAGGGTATTGTGGGATTTTTGGAGCTATCCTACCATCTTTTACTTGCACAACTACTGGAGCTGCATTTGCCATTAATCCAGTGTCTTGTCCATCTTTAGTCCACAGTGACTCTGGTATTTGGGATGTCATTTCTTCTACCTGGGATGGATTCCTATTTAACATAACAGTGTGGGACATTAATTTTGATGGGGAGTCTAGCATGTCTCGCACTTCCTGAGCGTGATTCTCAGGTATGTCTAAGAATACACCTTCAGGAGTGCAATAAATGACGCACCCCATTTTACACAATAAATCTCTTCCCAGGAGATTAGTCGGTGCCGATGCCGCCAGCAAAAAGGAATGCTTGGTATGCAAAGGCCCTATTGTAATCTCTGCTGGTTTGCTAACAGGGTAGTGCTGGACTACTCCCGTTACTCCCATGGCTGGAATTGTCTTACCAGTGGTTCTCATGCCCACTGTCGAATTTATCACTGATTTGGCCGCCCCCGTATCTACAAGGAAGTTTAATGATTTACCAGCTACATCAATTGTGACCTCGGGTTCACTTCCAAGGCTTGCAATCAATTTCCCTGGCTGCAGATTACAGGTATGGCCGCACCCCTATTGGGTATGGTGACCTCCCTGAATCGCGCTGGCAGCAACTACTTGAGAAGGGGGTAAATGGGAACTAACAGAGACTTGCCAGTCTCTTTTTGGGGGATACCTTTTTGTTTCCCCTGCATGTGGCTCATGACTCCGTCTCTGCGGTCCCTGATCCCAATTTCGTGTGTCATGTCGTTGTCTAGGGGGTTGATATGATTTTTGTGTGTTTTTCGATCTACAGTCTCGTGCAAAATGTCCCTCTTTATGACAGTAATAACAGGTTACCACATTTGACTTACCCACAGGGTTTGGAGATTTATACAAAGGTGGCCTTGTGGTCAGGGCCTGTATAATTACCGCCATTAACTTATCACTTTGTGACTCCCTGTGTCTGGTGATATTTCGATCGTGATCAATAGCAGCCTCTCTCAAAGTAGCCACCGACAGACCTCGCCAACATGGTTGCGTGGTCTGTACCCTTGTCTTTAACACCTCTTTTAAACCATCCATTAACACCGAGACTGCTACTTCTCTATGATGTGCATTTGTCTTAATGTCTTCTATGCCTGTGTATTTAGCCATTTCCAGTATTGCCCTGTGAAAATAGTCAGTAGCTGTTTCTGACTCTATTTGTTTAATGGAGAAAATCTTGTTCCATTTGACAACAGCTGGGAAATACTCTTTTAACTGTAAATTTATCCTCTTTACATTGTCTTGGTTGTACACATCCGTAAGGGGTACATCCTCATCTAATTTACAGTCAGCTAAAAATCTTGCTGAGTCGACATTGGAGGGTAAACATGCCCTCAGCAATATCTGCCAGTCTTTGTTATTGGGCTCTACAGTATTCCCTAGATCTCTAATGTATTTCTGGCTAGCAACTAGATCCTTCCTAGGATCAGGGAATTCAGACACTATTGCTCTTAATTCCATTCGGGAAAATGGACAGTGCATGGCAATGTTTCTGACAGGAGTGACTCCTGAAGCGTCCGTTTTCCCATTTGGCACTGCTATTACCCTAACGGGATTAAGTCTACTAACATCATTCTGAATAGATTCTACAGCTTGTGGTGAAATGGTTTCAGCATAGTGTATGGTGCCGTACTTACCCGTTGATACGACCTCACCTGTCCCTCCGCTAGGGGCCTTGGATACTAATCTTACGGGTTGGGTCGTGCCCACTGCTGTTTCTGATATGGTGGCTGCTAGAGAGAGTGCCGATAGTGTTGTTGACTCGTCCTCTTGATCACACTCCTGGGGAAAGTTTAAAACAGGGTACAACTTGCACGGGTTAATATTTGCATTACTCATCTTATTCATATTATCCTTAACATTTATACCGTTACTAAGTGCCTGTTTATTACACATTAGTGCGTCATTCTCTGCAACCAACTTCTCTCCCGTTATGTAAGGTGGCGGTGGTGCCGTAGCTATCAGTTTCCTGATAGGGTTAGATCCAGCCGCCTGAGCCAATCCTCTCTGAATTTCACCCTCCTGTTGCCATAACTGTAAGTAGTCATAATGTTTGATCCGTCTCTTTGTTGATTTAATGAGACATATCCTTCTCCTAAGATTTTGTAACACATCTGGGCTAAAGCTACCTACCCGGGGAAACTTCTCCCCGTCATGCACAGTCATTCTTTCCCATTCATCACATAAAACCTCTGTGTGTGAACCGTATTTTTCACACATTACATACCTTGCCGACCCGATTGGCCGGTTTACTGAATCAACCTGAACCGAGGTTGATCGCCCCCTACCTGAACAACTGGCCCCCATACTTGAAGGTGTTGCTTTCACTACCTCTGACCTTCAAATCAGGGTCTTCAGCGAACCCTTACAAAAACCAAGATGTCCGGGGTAGGCCGACGGTGGCAGTTTACCGAGTACTCCACTCACTCGCCCACGCCGACCAATACGCCCACACACTGCCTTAGCGCTGGCGTACTCGACCTAGGGCCCCTGCTACCTGAACCGCTATTTACTGGAACATGCGAGTGTGATCCGCAGAGCACTTAACCCTTTCCAGTAACTATTGGTTGCTGGATAGTTCCTGAGTGACCAGCGAACCTCCCTTAAAATAAAAAATTACACAAATCACGTTAGAGTGTACAAATAGCGTTTATGACCCCTTTCGTACGCAAATGGTACTGGTCAGGTTACTAACTAATGCACACAATTACGTGCGGTACAATCGTTCAGCACATAAGCAACTAATCTTATGTGCGGAGCGACCAGTGGAATCGAAAATTGCGGCTGCGAATTCCTTCAGCCAGAGCTTTAATGGCCTATATGGGTTCCGCACCAACCCTTCCTTGTGTTGTGCTACTTTTCTCTATAGCGGACTTCTTAGTCTGCTGTACCTAGACCTCCTGGTCTGTATGACCTCCTAGTCTGTTCTACAGTAGACCTTCTGGTCTGCTATACTCTAATGCTCTTTTTTTAATGTTTAACAAGGGATGCCTCCCTAGCCACCATGCACGTCACTTACATGTATGTACCTCACGAGAACTCGACTTCTTGTGGTTCAACCTAAAAATTGTAAAAACTTATATATGCAAACACTCACCACATGTACACTTTAATTTTATTTCTGCGCAGAAATTCCTTTCATTCAGTAAATAGTCTAGACCAGATGAGTCGCAAATTGGAGAAGGATCTATTAGCTTAAAATTTCGGACACTAAAATTGACTTGCGCTATTTATCGCGTTGCCTCCTTTTCGCCTGTTAAAAATAATACTATTGTGTGATTTGAATTATGTGGGCGTACCCAGATGCTCCGTTGTGTAATATACGCTGCGTGCGTCGGCCTTTGTGTTGCGTACGCTTGTCTCACCCTTTTGTTAGAGACACGTGTATGCCAGCCAGATATGTCCACAGAAATACAGTTAACACGTTTATCAATGTAGATGATCTTTAATTGTATTCATCTACCGAGCACCACACAAGTCTCTCCTTGTATCTTAGGCAAAGCTGTGTGAGTGCTTTACAAATTACCCCTTAATGTATTACTTTTACTCTTTAACTACTAATAGCAACAAATCTTTCTTAGCACGTTATCAATTGTGAAATGGCAAACAAGAGAGTGATATGTGAAAATACACGAATGAAAAGAAATGCAGATGTATGCGTGCGTGCGTACGCAAGACAGAACAGAAAAAAAAACAGTTTTAAAAGATACTAGCGTATTGTTCTTACCTCCGGTTCCGGATTCCTTCAGCACCCTTTACTAAGCGAAGCAGACGCTTATCGGGTCAGCACTACGAGGAATATTACCTCCCGCCCTTTGCTGATCGATAATGTCTGCTGAAATTACCTAGTGCAGATATGTGAAGGACGGACGAGCCGCCAATTGATAAAGCCAAATAATTATCTTATTGAAAACCCTCTAAAAGGTTAAAGAACACAGTACGCTATTGGCGTATGGAATACCGTAAGGGTACGCACGTTGCGTATCTAACGCTTAGCCGTGGTCGAGACGCACGAGCGGCACGTTCGCTCACGGCTTAGAGCGTACAGGCAAGCACGCTATAGGCTGCCGACTAACGTAATGATACGCTATCAGCATAGCGGATGCTTGGGACCACGAGGAGATCACAAGCGGCGCTGACGCTCACAGTGTTAAACCTTTATAACTATACCATACACAATATACTTATACTGTAAACCCTTGTTTAGTGATAAGGTGTAAATGCAACACAGTGTAACCTTGTTAGTTTAAAAGCTGTATGAGCGTATGTGACGCTCAGAGAACCCCTTAGCAATATAATAAACAGTCAAATACCGGTCTAAGGGTCTAACGCCTTTTAAGGAAATGAATGAACGTTCAAAAAGAATAATACAATACAAGTTATACACTACCAAGATAACATAAACTACCTAACCAAGTAACTACACATAAAATACAATAAAGATACAATTACTTTTAAAGGGGGAAGGAGAGAGAGAGAGAGAGAGAAAGAGAAAGAGAGAGAGAACGAGAGAGAATGGCTTATAACAATAAAGACAATATGATTGCAGAGAAACTTACGCACAAAGGGAAACAATCGCATGCGCCTTCTGGATATCCAGCTCCCGATTATCAGCAATGAGAACCGTTGAAGAGAATAGAGAGCTGGCCCAGATCGGCTTGTCCTTTTATACACTACACACAATACAGTACAATGGTCCCTATATTCTTATTGTTCATTGGACACAGGAATTCGTCTTCGCATTATAACAAGAGGTGATAGGTTGATTCATACAGGTGGGCTGTGACTATTTCCAACTGCTCAGGTGGGTGGGAAACTAGGTTTCCCGCCGCATGGGTAATAAAGTGCAAAATACAGTAAATGTTCATAAACTTCTTATGTCCATAACTATTCGCACGAGCGATTAATCCGCTTCAAACCAACACCGGAATATTGCTTATTAAATACTCTTCCGATGGATACTAAACACCACTGTATAACCCCTGTCTGACCCTTCGTATCAAACAAAGAGGGACTCTTTGTCTATGAACATGCTACATTAACTAAACTTTCAGATTCTATCAAAGGGACCATAATCTACAAAATACATTATATGGTTAAAATATGTAACGATTGAGTCGCCCGCTAGACGCACATAAACTTTACCGTAAATGCGCATACCGTGCGCCTACGGGTGCACGCAACAGCGAGTATGCGCACGCACGGGAGAGCCCATGCACTCGCAGCAGGCACTCGCATGAGGTGCATATATGGCAGTGTGTAGCGTGATATTTTTCTGACTTTGACAATGCCTAACCCTATCCTCCCCTTCTAAGTGCCTAACCCTCCCTCCCCGGTCCCTAACCCTAACCTCCCCCCTGGCAGGACAGCAGTGCGCCCCGCTGTCAGGATGACCAGAATGCCGGGTTTTGGTAATCTGACGCCGGCATAAAGAGCGGTGGTGGCAATGCATCCTCCATTGGGATACCAGTGTCGGTATATTAACCAACGGGATCCCATACGTCGGTAAGCTAACTGCTTCCCATTCAAACTGAGATCTAAACTGCAGTGTAAAAATAAATCTGTCTAACATGTGTGGGCTACATGCAGAAGCAGCCAGTATTTACCCTGCACAGAAAACATTGAAATATATTTGCTCCCCTTACGTGGCAACTGTTTGTTCCAGATACAAAGTTACATACTTTTATTGCTTTACTTACAAACATGAATCAGGCTCTTATATTTCAAACATGTTCAAATCTGTCATATGATATATGTTACACCTAATAATGATATACTATTGTTTAGGGAAATTCTGTGCATTCTAATATTTATCTTACAACAATTATTTGTCAGCCTTTATTTACATGGTATCTACATATTAACCGCCTAGTTTATAGAGAATATTATATAACTAGGTGATTCATCGCGCCCTACGGGCGCTCTTCACACCGTCGTTAGGGGCTACGCCCCGTTAACCTCTGCACGCCTTTGAACATACGCAGGGCGGTAGATAACAGAATCAGAAACGCAGGGCAGTATAGAGGGCATACAGAAATGGTGTCCGGTTGAGATAAGATAGAGAGGCGTAGGGGGGGAGAAAGGGAATGTACAGAAACGCTGTGCGATCGGTAAAGGATAGGGAGAGTCAGGGTGGTAGGGAGAGGATAAAGAGAGGCAAGGGGTTAGAGAGAAAATACCGTTGCAAGAGGCTACGACCCATTATCCCCTGCACGGGTTTCAGCTGTGCTATGATTGTTTTTAGATGGAGTATTACCTGGTTTTTTTTTTTATGGCAGTGGGTAAATATTGTAAGGGGGGAGGGCGTGCGATTGTCAAAGGGGCGTAGGCCTTTGTGAGGGCGTGCAGAGTGGCCGCAGGGCACAATGAATAGCATAGTGTAGTATATACTGCTAGTGTCTGCATTATGAAGTACCAGATGAGTAACAGCAATGCACTGTAGATAAGATAACAAAGTGCTGTGGCCACAGGTAGCAGAGCCGCTTATACACACAATGGCCACAGGTAGCAGAGCCGCTTATACACACAATGGCCACAGGTAGCAGAGCCGCTTATACACACAATACCCACAGGTAGCATAGCCGCTTATACACACAATGGCCACAGGTAGCAGTGCCGCTTATACACACAATACCCACAGGTAGCAGAGGCGCTTATACACACAGTGGCCACAGGTAGCAGAGCCGCTTATACACACAATGGCCACAGGTAGCAGAGCCGCTTATACACACAATACCCACAGGTAGCAGAACCGCTTATACAGACAACACCCACAGGTAGCAGAGGCGCTTATACACACATTACCCACAGGTAGCAGAACCGCTTATACACACAATACCCACAGGGGGCAGAGGCGCTTATACACACAATGCCCACAGGTAGCAGAGCCGCTTATACACACAATACCCCCAGGTAGCAGAGGCGCTTATACACACAGTGCCCACAGGTAACAGAGGCGCTTATACACACAATACCCACAGGTAGCAGAGCCGCTTATACACACAGTGCCCATAGGTAGCAGAGGGGCTTATACACACAATGGGCACAGGTAGCAGAGCCACATGTACACACATTACCCACAGGTAGCAGAACCGCTTATACACATAATACCCACAGGGGGCAGAGACGCTTATACACACAGTGCCCACAGGTAGCAGAGGCGCTTATACACACACAGTGCCCACAGGTAGCAGAGCCGCTTATACACACAATACCCCCAGGTAGCATAGGCGCTTATAAACAGCGCCCACAGGTAGCAGAGGTGCTTATACACACAATGGGCACAGGTAGCAGAGCCACGTGTACACACAATACCCACAGGTAGCAGAATGGCGTATACACGCAATACCCACAGGTAGCAAAGCTGCTTATACACACAGTGCCCACAGGTAGCAGAGCCGCTTATACATAATGGGCACAGGTAGCAGTGTTGCTTATACACATAATGGCCACAGTATTAGTGTTTCTAATTAATCCAATGTCCATTGGTAGCAACTATACTCACAAAAGTTTGGGGGGTTTGGAAAGGGGGTGGGTTCAGTGAGGTTCCTATCCGTGCGGCTGATCAGCCCGATTCAGGGAATAACTTGTAGCGGCTGTGGATGGTGTCCGAGGTGCTACGTGTGGTGGAGGGGTGGGTGTGGGTCCAGAGGTGTTGTGGGTGGCAGAGGGGTGGGTGCAGGGGCTCGGATGGCGGAAAGGGTGCAGAGGTGCAGTGGGTGGGGGAGGGGGAGGTGTAGAGGGGGTGCGGATGGGGAGTGTAGTTGCTGTTGGTGGGGGAGGGGTGGGTGCGGGGGACTGTGGATGAAGGAGGGGGTATGGAGGTGATGTGTGTGTGGGAGGGACGATGTAGGGGTGTGCGTTCGGAGGTGCAGGGGGGGTGAGCTTAGGTGATAGGTTTCAGAAGTGCTGTGGGTGGGGGAGGTGTGGGATGTAGATGTTGTGGATGGGGGAGGGGTGGATGCGGGGGAGCTGTGGATGGGGGAGGGAGTCCGGAGGTGGTTCGGGTGGTGGTACAGAGGTGTTGCGGGTGGGGGAGGGGCAGGTGTGGGAGGTCTGCAGATGTGGAGGGTGTCTGTAGATAATGCGGGTG
This sequence comes from Pseudophryne corroboree, assembly GCF_028390025.1. NCBI lineage: Eukaryota > Metazoa > Chordata > Amphibia > Anura > Myobatrachidae > Pseudophryne > Pseudophryne corroboree. The sequence goes on from NC_086452.1 coordinate 17,243,236, forward strand.
GGGAGGTGCTGTGGTTGTGGGAGTGGTGGGGGTGTTGCGGGTGGGGTAGGTGATCTGGATGGGGTAGGTGATGTGGATGTGCGGTAGCCAGGGGAGGGGTGGGTGCGGGTATGGCACAGATGGGGGAGGGGGTCCGTGGGCGCTGTGGATGAGTGAGGGGTGGGTGCGGGGTTACGGCGGTTGTGGTGGGCCAGGTGTGCTGCTGCGGTGGGTGGGGGAGGGTGCCGGTGCAGGGATAGGGGTAGGGCGGTTGGTGCAGCTGCGGCGGGGAGGGGCAGGGGAGGGGGTGCGGCGGTAGGGAAGGGGCGGGTGTGGGGATGCTGCGGTTGGGGTGCCAGGGGTGGGGGGGGGCGTGAGGGGGTGTGGATGGGGTCTGTAGATGATGCTGGTGGTGGAGGGGCAGGTGCAGGAGGCTGTGGATGAAGGAGGGGGTCTGACGGTGCTGTGTGTGGGGGAGGGGCGATGTAGGGGGAGGTGGGGTTGCAGAGGGGGAGGTTGGGTGATGGTTTGTAGAAGTGCTGGGGGTGGGGGAGGTGTCTATAGATGGTGGGGGTGGGGGAGGGGCCGGAGGTGCTGTGGGTGGGGGAGTGGTGGCTGTGGGGTGGGGGTCCGGATGCGCCGCGGGCAGGGGAGAGGCGGGTGCGGGGATGGGGCGGATGGGGGAGGGGATCAGAGGGCGCTGTGGGTGGGTGAGGGGCTGGTGCGGGGTTAACGCAGTTGGGGAGGGCCGGCTGTGGTGGTGTTGCGGGTGGTGGAGGGGCAGGTGCGTGGGTGTTGGGGGGGGAGGGGCGGGTGCAGGGGTGCTGTGGGTGGGGGCCATTTGGCGGGGTGGTGCGGTTGGGTGGGAGGTGGGTGTGAAGGTGCCACGGTTGCAGGGGCGGGTGGTGCTGGAGGAAGAGGAGGGGTGGGGTTGCGGGAGCAGGGGTCCTGTGCGTAGAAGAGGGGCGGGGTGCCATGGGTGGAGGGTTGGGAGCAGAGGTGATATGGGTGTGGGAGGGGTTGTGGGAGAAGCTGGTGTGGGAGTGCCGTGGGTGGGGGAGGGGGGGGCTGCGGGTTGGAGTGTGGTGCCATGGGTGTGGGGACAGGTGCGGGGGGCAGGGATGGTTGCAGTAGTGCTGCGGTAGGGGTGTGGGAGACGGCTGCGGGGGTTTCCGAGGGTTGGCGCGGGTGGGGGAGGGGGTGCAGGAGCAGGGGTGTTGCGGATGGGGGAGGGGCGGGTGCAGGAGGGGCAGATGCGGTGGTGGTGCGGGTGGGGTGGAGGGGTGCAGCAGGGGAGAGGTGGGTATGGGGGTGGAGTGGGGGAGGGGCGGGGTGCCGCGGGTGGGGGGGGGGCAGTTTGCCGGGGTGGTGCGTTTGGGGGTGGGTGGGTGTGAGGGTGCTATGGTTGCAGGGGCGGGTGGGGGGGTGTTGCATGTAGGGGAGGGGTGGGGGTGCGGTAGCAGGGTGCTGTGCGTAGTGGAGGGGCGGGGTGCCATGGGTGGGGAGTTGGGAGCAGGGGTGATGTGGGTTTGGGAGGGTTGGGGGGGCTGTGGGAGAAGCTGGTGTGGGAGTGCCGTGGGTGGGGGAGGGGGGGGGTTCTGGGCGTGGTGCCATGGGTGGGGGACCGGTGTGGGAGGGCAGTGGCGGGTGCGGATGGGGGGTGGAAGGCGGCAGCCGGGGTTCCGAGGGTTGGGGGGGTGGCATGGGTGGGGGAGGGGGTGCAGGAGCAGGGTTGTTGCGGATGGGGGAGGGGTGGGTGCAGGAGGGGCAGATGTGGTGGTGGTGCGGTGGAGTGGAGGATGCAGGGGTGTTTCGGGGAGAGAGGTGGGTATGGGGGTGGAGTGGTGCCACGGGTGGGGGAGGGGGCGGTTTGCCGGTGTGGTGCATTTGGGGGGGTGGTGGGTATGAGGGTGCCACGGTTGCAGGGGCGGGTGCAACAGGTAGGGGAGGGATGGGGGAGCAGGGGTGCTGTGCGTAGGGGAGTGGCGGGGGTGCCATGGGTGGGGGGTTGGGAGCAGGGGTGATGTGGGTGTGGGAGGGCTGTGGGAGTGCCGTGGATGGGGGACGGGGGGTGCTGGGGGTGGGGGCGTGGTGCCATGGGTGGGGGGACAGGTGCGGAGGGGGGGCAGGGGCTGGAGCAGTGGTGGTGTAGTTGGGCGGTGGGAGGCAGCTGCAGGGGTTCTGAGGGTTGGGGTGTGTGCGGGGGGGGCAGGAGGCGCAGATGCGGTGGTGGTGCGGGTTGGGTGAAAGGTACAGGGGTGTAGCGGGGGGGAGAGAGGTGGGTATGGGGGAGGGGCAGGGTTGCAGCGGGTGGGGGAGGGGTGGGGGGCGCTGCAGGTGTGGGAGCGGATGTGGGGGATGCGTTGGGTACCGCAGGGGGGGGGGCAGCGGGTGTCGGTGCTGTGGGTGGGGGAGGGGGCAGAGTGACACGGGTGGTGGGTGGTGCTGCGGGTGGGGGAGGGGGTGGAGTGCCACGGGTGGTGGGTGGATGCGGTTGGTGCGCGGGTGGGTGGTGCGGGTGTTGGTGCTGCGGGTGGGGGAGAGGGTGGGAGTGGCGCGGGTGGGGGGCGAATGCGGTTGGTTGCCGCGGGTGTTGGTGCTACGGGTGGGGGAGGGGGCGGGAGTTCCGCGGGTGGGTGCCGCGGGTGTTTGTGCTACGGGTGGGGGCGGGAGTGGCGCGGGTGGTGGTTGGATGCGGCGGGAGTTTGTGCTATGGGTGGGGGAGGGGGCGAGAGTGCCGCGAGTGGATGCCCCGGACGTTGGAGCTGCGGGAGGGGGAGAGGGTGGGAGTGCCGCGGGTGGGGGGCGGATGCGGCGGGAGTTTGTGCTACGGGTGGGGGCAGGAGTGCCGCGGGTGGATGCCGCGGATGTTGGTACTGCGGGAGGGCCGCGGGTGGGAGGGGGGGCGAGTGCGGCTGTCAGTGTCAGCATGTCCCCCTGACTCAGGGGCAGCCGCAAGACTGTGAGGCGGGTAGTGTGAGTTCCGCTCACAGTCAGCAGCTGCGATGTCACCAGGGGCAGGGAGTGTACGGGGAGAAGGGAGACAGGGGACTGGGCGGAGATGGGGAGGGGACTGGGCGGAGATAGGGAGGGGACTGGGCGGAGATAGGGAGGGGACTGGGCGGAGATGGGGAGGGGACTGTTCCTGGCCAGATCTGTGCCTGTGACTCCGCCCAGCGTTACGGCCAGGCACAGAATCACAGAGTTGGGCTAATATATAGGAGATCGCGCGTATCAGTCTTTGTTCCGTTACAGATTACAGTCGGAATTATCTGCATGTAGACGCTAAGGTTAATTCTGTCAGGAACCAATTAACCTACTGATCCAATATTAAGAGCGCTGAGTAAGTGACAGCTGAATGTTATATGGCTTATTCAGCATAGAAGAAAAACTAAATTGTAACTATATTAACAGGAAAAAAAATTACATAAACATTCTAAACCAGCTAAATAAACTCTTGTGATCCTAAATGTACACTCAGCAATTTACTCAGAAACATCTGCAACCTGAAACGCAAACTTTAAAATTCATTAACCAGTAATGATAACCATTTACCAATAATGCGCATTGGAGGTCATTCCGAGTTGTTCGCTCGCAAAGCGATTTTAGCAGAGTTACACACGCTAAGCCGCCGCCTACTGGGAGTGAATCTTAGCATCTTAAAAATGCGAACGATGTATTCGCAATATTGCGATTACACACCTCGTAGCAGTTTCTGAGTAGCTCCAGACTTACTCGGCATCTGCGATCATTTCAGTGCTTGTCGTTCCTGGTTTGACGTCACAAACACTCCCAGCGTTCGCCTAGACACTCCTCCGTTTCTCCGGCCACTCCTGCGTTTTTTCCGGAAACGGTAGCGTTTTTTCCCACACGCCCATAAAACGGCCTGTTTCCGCCCAGTAACACCCATTTCCTGTCAATCACATTACGATCGCCAGAACGATGAAAAAGCCGTGACTAAAATTACTAAGTGCATAGCAAATTTACTTGGCGCAGTCGCAGTGCGAACATTGCGCATGCGCATTAAGCGGAAAATCGCTGCGATGCGAAGATTTTTACCAAGCGAACAACTCGGAATGAGGGCCATAATTCGGAGATGTACGTAAACCCTCTGTGTAAGCACATCTATGGCGTTTTTAGGACTGAGCAACTGCTCTTGTGCAGATCTGGGTCTGCGATGTCACTCGCAGTGTCCCAAATGTCGCAGGGTAATTAGCAGCCCGCTGGCACTTGGAGGCGGTGACGGGGGTGGCGACATGCAATGTTCCAGAAAATGAGGGTATGTTGGTGTCAAATCCGGGCGTACTGAAGTCCGTGGCTGTGCCCTCAGTGATTTCCCGGACATCGTAAGTAAACTGACGGTTACTCAGATGTCCGGCGGTCAGGCAGTTGGTCTGAGGCCGGGTCCTTAAATGTAGCAGCGGATCACAGAAGAGCGGCAGCGGGCGTCTTGCTTACAGAAGATGCAGCGGTGGTGAAATTAGCGTCCCCCGCTGAATCAGCCCCAATATCCAGTAATAATAACCAATAATACACAGTCAATATACGTTACCTCTATTACCTGTTATTCCAATATTATAGCTGTAAATCTAGAATATAAGAGTCCCTCTCTTATGGGTAAGTTACCTGTGATAAGCCATACTCTCAGATCCACAGGAACACTCTAGTCTAGAGCATATATCCAGTAGTAACAGGTGCAATCGCCAGCCGGCCTGTAAGAAAGAGCAAGTAAAATAGTTATGCTTGAATCTTTAATATTTAATAATCAGTGGCACGTGGCGCTCCGCAGTTTCCACACCGGTTATTCGCAATGGTGCCATTTGTCCAGTCACGATACACCTTCACCGCAGCAGCACGCGGACAGGTCACACACTGCGCTGTGTCAGAAATACCGCCACCCTTGTCCCGAAAGCCGATAATCATCCCTTTTTGCAACTCGGATAAATCGCCCCTTTTACCCATGACAGCAACGAGTGATAAGTGTGCAGACGGCCTATTGCACACCTTATACACCCACCAAGCCAGCGCACGTCACGTGACATACTTCATGTCATGATAGTATGACTCGACCATATATTTACAGTATATATACAGTATATCTATTTTTCTTTCCATGCAATACTCCCTTCCTCCCGTCACACTATATGTGCAACTCTAAGGGGGTCATTCAGATCTGATCGCTGCTGTGCGTTTTTGCACAGCGGGCGATCAGATCAGAACTGCGCATGCATCGCAATGCGCTTGCGGGTCGGACAGTTACAACGGGCATTGGCAGTCAGCGACGGGATGGTGCACAGGAAGAGGACGTTTGTGGGTGGCAACTGACCGTTTTCAGGGAGTGTCCAGAAAAACGCGGGCAAGCTCATGCATTTTCATGGAGGGTGTCTGACGTCAGCTCCGGCCCCGATCAGCAGGGATTCAATCACATTGGAAGAGTAAGTCCTGGGCTGCGTAGAGACTGCACAAGCAGCTCAGCTACACATGCGATCGCACACTTGCACAGCGATTATACACTTCCCCTGTAGGCTGTGACTATCTGATCGCAGGGCTGCAAAAAATGCAGCCCAGCGATCAGATCTGAATTAGGCCCTAAGTATGGATGAAAACTGCATGTTTGCGCAAAATAACACTTTTGTGCAATGGCGCATCTTTACGTTGGGCAAATGCGCTTACCTGCAACTGGAAACTAGGCTTAATTTATTAACAAAAAAATAACAAAACATGTTAGTTCTGACATTTTCACTGTTCCCGAATATGTACTTTGTTACTTGGAGAATTCTCCTGTATGCGTCATCTCAGGCTGCTTCGCCTAATGCTGCAGGGAATATATGACGGTTTAGCATTCCTCTACACAAATGTTCCAGCACTATGGTAATGGATGCTAAGAATACGTAACTCAGAGGTGACAGCTTCACCTTTATGCTGCTCCGACAGATGATAGCTACATTCACATGAAAATAAGACATATATACAAAATGCAGTATTTTCTCCGATTGCTTACAGCGAAATGTAGGAGCTTGACAAAAAAAAAAAAAAAATTCTTAAAAGAGCGTCTGATTTTGTATAGGTTTTTAAATTTAAATTTCAAAGGAAATAATGTTTAACACGCCAGGAAAAAAACGTCAGTACGATGGTTTCAGCAGCTGAGGGTACCAAGCCACTGATAAGATCATAAATTAGTCTTGAGAACTATGGAAATATGTTTTCTAAATGCGTTCTCCCGGAGATACACAATCAGGATGATTTAAGGAGAGTGGCGCTCGCTGATGCATTCCCAGTGATTTTTTATATAGAACTGTACACATAGTTAATTAAGATCAGGTCAGAGGTGCGGTATTGAATTGTTGATCACTTGTGGTCTGACTTGTGTGGAAATTAATATGGCATGTCTAATGCTATTATAGCAAAGATTAGTCTGTCAAAATTCATCTGTGCCCCTTTCATATAGCGCTCGGCTAAATTTAATCATGAATGGAAGAGGGTTCTGCAGAAGTGTAACAGCCTGAGATACTTGTTGGCAAAGAGACTTATTATTTATTTTCACTCTGACGGTCTGCCGCTAGAAAGCAATATTATCCGCTATACAGCAACATTCATATATCTCACCATGTGTGTGTGTATTACATGAATGCACACGGATAGCATCTAAATATAATAAAGTCGACTGCTGATTTTAAAAAAAATGATGTCATCACTTTGGAATGTAATGACAGCTGGCCTGAACTCTGGCCACTCCCACCTGTGTTAGTGATGTCACTTCCATTACACACCTCTACAGCCCCCCAGAGCTCATGTAGATTAAACGTTTTTGGGGCACAGGGCACTTAAGACAGGAAGGAGCCTATGGACCAGAGTCACAAAAAGACACACAGTTACAGTACACATAGTTACACAGAGACACACTCAGAGTCATGGTAGAACATGGAGATACAACAATGTACTGTATATTAAACATGAGTTACTATAGTACTTCATTAAAAGTTGCCCAGGTACAGTGCACCTTATTCTCACAAGGTCTTTTTTTGGCATGTTTCATTCAGACGGTAGATAGGAAATAAGAGGAACCTACCTCTCTATTGTTTTAAATGACCCTTTACACTCAGACATGCTCTACACACCCTGAGGTTCATTAATGGCCTTTGGGCTAAAGCACCCAAGATACCAGCAACTGCTGTACTGTACACAGGGCTGCCATCAGAAATGATGGGGCCCGGGACTGACCCTCACAAAGCTCCCCCCCACACACACACACACACACCGTCTGATCACCCCCCCTTACCAGCATTCCCCAAACTACTTTTTGAGGGGGTCCGGGTGGTTGTAGTCAGGATCAGGTGACCAGGTCAGTTGCCTGCCTGCGCATTGGCAGGCAGCCACAGAGAGATAAGCCGCAGTCATATTCTTCAAACAGAGCCAGCCGCTAGCCAATCGGAGCTCACGGACCGGCAGCCAATCAGGAATATCAGGATTTAGGAGCATCCCTTTCAAAATGGGCGCCGTGCATGTGCAGTTTGAATTTTGTCTCCGCAACATGGCGGGCACCATCTTTCCAGAGACCTGTGCATGCGCAGTAGGCTACGGCACCATGGAGAGGGGGGGGCCCATCCGGACTCTGCAAACGGCACCTTCCTCGCTTAAGACGCCCCTGAGTCCAGGCATCACCTTCTTCACGTTGTACTCTTCATTACCTCACAACACTAATGTGCGCTGTAGACGTAAGAACATGATACAGAAACAATAGAGAAACCATACAGAACCTATTCTGCGTCTGTCTTATTTATTCCTCAAATGTATCCATTATTTTACAGCATTTTGTCACTTGACTTTCTTTCCTTTAATCTCCCCATTTGCATATTAATGGCACAACTGAGTCCTTAGCAACTAGTAAAGGAACGTACAGTACTACATAAAAAAGAGACAAATGTTTTAGAAATTGTTGAGCAACAAACAAAGCTCGTTCTAATATGTAACAATTATTTCTACAGTTTTATTGTATTTTTAATGTTTTCCTATTACTGCCAAATGTTTTTTAATTACGTCTCATTTTCTTACTGTGTTGTTTTGACTTTGTCTGCCAGTAATTTTACGAAAATAATTGAACGTTTTGACATTAATATAACAATAATTTAAATACAGGTTTTGTTTAGTGTGTAAGTGTCACGGAGGGCGCTAAAATAAATAAATAAAATGAACCGTGTTTGATGGATATCCAATGTACACATCGCGGAAACCAAATATTTATACTGTATACTTTTATTTGCAGCCTTCATTTCCCAAGTAATGTGTTCTATACAGTTACTGGTAGAGAATAATACCAACAATATTACCGTACTGGTTTGATGTCACTTTGGAATCCAGTCATTACTACACATTAGACACAGTTGGCGTCAGTGCCAGTATTAATGATTGACGGTTGCTTTTGCGGATGGAGAAACTGTGGCCAGTGCTGCATGAAGACTGATGGACACTCTCGTTAGGATAAGGTGGTAGTCTGGCTGGCTGTTGCCGTGGCCATCCACGCTTGCGACCGCTTTGGGTCATTCAGCCGGTCATGATGTCACAGTGGTTCGGTTGCTGCATCCTCTGACGTATCACGGATCACACATGCATCGCATGCACTTATACCAGATGCCTGCTGCTGCATTACCGTGTCTGTGCGTTGCTGCCGCCATAAATTCCAGGCACAGGGACAATATCAAGAACCACATATGAGAATGATTAGATTCCATCCTTGTATGGAAAGTTGTGACCACTGTGCATTATATAATACCCAGGTGACATTAAAATAAATTCCAGTCCCCTTAAATATTTCCATAAAAATCCATTAATGTTACCATCGCGGAGGTTCTGCACCAGTATTGAATACAGTGATACAAGGAATCAGGGAGGTAAGTGCTCTGCAAACACCTATTATTGCCGCAATGCATTAAGTTGTGCGGCAGTGCTGACGTCATTAAAATCACGGGGTCAGTAACATTATTTAAAAACTCACTTTGGCTTTCAATGGCCCAAATCAGGTCAAAGGTTGAAAGAATAAATTGTGGAGGGATAAACAAAAACATAGGCGGTTTGATAGATTGCGATGCAACAGAATAGCCTCGTAATAGAGTATAAAATGTATATTCTCGTATATAGATGAGAACTGTGGTTGCATCAAACCATCCAGAGCATCTGTGCATCACCAGTTACAGATTATTATCAGTTAGAGATGTGAGGTTCAGTTTGCAGAAATCCGAATCTACCCGATTTTTGTGGTTCCAAACCAAAGCAAAACCCGGTCAGGAGATCTGGTCCAAACTGAGTTCCGGATCGAATCTTCCCGCAGTTCAAAATTTTGATTTTAAATCTGAATTTTAGGTTTTGGATTGAAAACATTAACATGATTTAGGAGAGGGGAAGAGAGAAGGGAGAGGGAGAAAGACACACAGAGAGAAAGAGAGGCAAGAAGGGAGGGAGAAATAGGAAGAGAGGGAGGGAGAGACACCGAGAGGTAGAGAGGGAGAGACAGAGAGAGGAAGAGAGGGAGGGAGAGACAGAGAGAAGAAGAGAGGGAGGGAGAGACAGAGAGAGGAAGAGAGGGAGAGACAGAGAGAGGAAGAGAGGGAGGGAGAGACAAAGAGAGGGGAAGAAAGGGAGGGAGAAAGAGGAAGAGAGGGAGGGAGGGAGAGACACAGAGAGGGAGAGACAGAGAGAGGAAGAGAGGGAGGGAGAGACAGAGAGAGGAAGAGGGAGGGAGAGACAGAGAGGGAAAGAGAGAGAGGAAGAAAGGGAGGGAGAGACAAAAAGAGGAAGAGAGGGAGAGAGGGAGGAAGAGAGGAAGAGAGGGAGGGAGAGAGGAAGAGAGGGAGGAAGAGACAAAGAGAGGAAGAGAGGGAGGGAGAGAGAGAGAGAGAGAGAGAGAGAGAAGAAGGGAGGGAGAGACAGAGAGAGAGGAAGTGAGGGAGGGAGAGACAGAGAGAGAGGAAGAGAGAGAGGAAGAGAGGGAGGAAGAGACAGAGAGGAAGAGAGGGAGGAAGAGACAGAGAGGAAGAGAGGGAGGGATAGACAGGGAGAGGAAGAGGGGGATGAAGAGACAAAGAGAGGAAGAGAGGGAGGGAGAGAGAGAGAGGAAGGGAGGGAGAGAGGAAGAGAGGGAGGAAGAGACAGAGAGAGGGAGGGAGAGACAGAGAGAGAGAGGAAGAGACAGAGAGAGGGAGATACAGAGAGTGGAAGAGAGGGAGGGAGAGACAGAGAGAGGGGAAGAAAGGGAGGGAGAGAGAGGAAGAGAGGGAGGGAGGGAGGGAGAGACACAGAGAGGAAGAGAGGGAGAGACAGAGAGAGGAAGAGAGGGAGGGAGAGACAGAGAGAGGAAGAGAGGGAGGGAGAGACAGAGAGAGGAAGAGAGGGAGGGAGAGAGAGGGAGGAAGAGAGGGAGGGAGAGACAGAGAGAGGGGAAGAAAGGGAGGGAGAGAGAGACAGAGAGAGGAAGAGGGAGGGAGAGACATAGAGGGGAAGAGAGGGAGGGAGAGACAAAGAGAGGGAGAGAGGGAGGAAGAGACAAAGAGAGGAAGAGAGGGAGGGAGAGAGGAAGAGAGGGAGGAAGAGACAAAGAGAGGAAGAGAGGGAGGGAGAGAGAGAGAGAGAGAGAGAGAGAGAGAGAGAGAGAGAGGAAGGGAGGGAGGGAGAGACAGAGAGAGAGGAAGTGAGGGAGGGAGAGACAGAGAGAGAGGAAGAGAGGGAGGAAGAGACAGAGAGGAAGAGAGGGAGGGACAGACAGAGAGAGGAAGAGGGGGATGAAGAGACAAAGAGAGGAAGAGAGGGAGGGAGAGAGAGAGGAAGGGAGGGAGAGAGGAAGAGAGGGAGGAAGAGACAGAGAGAGGGAGGGAGAGACAGAGAGAGAGAGGAAGAGAGGGAGGACAAGACAGAAAGAGGAAGAGGGAGGGAGAGACAGAGAGGGGAAGAGAGAGAGGAAGAGAGGGAGGGAGAGACAAAGAGAAGAAGAGAGGGAGAGAGGAAGAGAGGGAGGAAGAGACAAAGAGAGGAAGAGAGGGAGGGAGAGAGGAAGAGAGGGATGAAGAGACAAAGAGAGGAAGAGAGGGAGGGAGAGAGAGAGAGAGAGAGAGAGAGAGAGAGAGAGAGAGAGAGAGGAAGGGAGGGAGGGAGAGACAGAGAGAGAGGAAGTGAGGGAGGGAGAGACAGAGAGAGAGGAAGAGAGGGAGGAAGAGACAGAGAGGAAGAGAGGGAGGGATAGACAGAGAGAGGAAGAGGGGGATGAAGAGACAAAGAGAGGAAGAGGGGGAGGGAGAGAGAGAGGAAGGGAGGGAGGGAGGGAGGGAGGAAGAGAGGGAGGAAGAGACAGAGAGAGGGAGGGAGAGACAGAGAGAGAGAGAGAGAGGAAGAGAGGGAGGAAGAGACAGAAAGAGGAAGAGAGGGAGGGAGAGACAGAGAGAGGAAGAGAGGGAGGGAGAGACAGAGTGAGGGAGAGAGAGAAGGGGGAGAGAAACAGAGAGAGAGAGGAAGAGAGGGAGAGAGAGAGAGAAGAGGGAGAGAGAAGAGACAGAGAGAGGAAGAGAGGGAGGGAGAGACAGAGTGAGGGAGAGAGAGAAGGGGGAGAGAAACAGAGAGAGAGAGGAAGAGAGGGAGAGAGAGAGAGAAGAGGGAGAGAGAGGTTAAGAGAGAAGGGGGATAGAGAGAGAGAGAGAGAGAGAGAGAGAGGATAGATAGAGAGAGAGAAAGAATGTAATTAGAATGTAATTAGCACCTCTATATTTAATGTACACAATTACCAAATAGAATTTGAAGACAAATGTTGCCTCCTTTTCAAATTAATCAGAATATTCGATTGTATTCAAGTGAAATATCTAACATTATATATATATATATATATATATATATATATATATAGAATAGCCCAGTAATGTCCACACATTTGAGATGAATGACATTACATGAAATATTCTCCGCACCCCGCACTTTGCAGGGGAGTTTTGCACGTTTCACCTTTAGTGTTCCCGGACTTACCCTCCCAGCCACACAGGCAGCAGGATGAACTTACTGTAGCCATCCCAGCTCTTTTCATAGACTATAAGTTCCATGAAGTGTGATTTAGAAACACAGTCTCTTATGGGGAGTTCCACCAAAGGGCGCAGCGGCAGTCGCACAGGACAATAATACAGACGGAACTTTCAGCTTTGAGTCACAAGGCAGTTCTGATGAAGGGCAAAATGGGCATCTGCCCTGGGCCCAACCGGAGGGGGTGGGGTGTGGGGCAGTGCTAGACTTCCTAGTAATTAAGCCTCAGTAGGAGAGACCACATCAGGCACCTTCTTCATCAGCTCCCAGGGGTCCCAGGCCTCAGGATAATTCATTGATTTTACTGAGGGAAGTCTGATATTTCAGCTCACATCATTTAATGATTCTAACGAATAAAAAATAGCGGATAAAACTCTCCGCAAGTGATTATCATACACTATGATCTGTGCAAGATGTAAATAGTTACCAACGCCACGATTGATTCCTATACCTATCATTGGGTTGGGTATGGGTGACCAGCAGTTGGGATATCGCCGGTGACTATATCGACGCCAGGATCCCGGTATGTTTAGATTGCCCATGAGGAGGGGGCTCGGCGGCTTGTTGAGCTCACCACAGGTTCTATTCCCGCTCTATGAATGTCGTGGGAATAGTCCCTGTCAGGTGGCGGGATTCCGGCGTCGGTATAGTGACTGGCGGTCTCCCGACCACTGGTCACATAACCGCATCCCCTAACATTAGTCAGGGCCCGAATTTTAACTGTTTTTACATGAAGGGGCTACAGGAACCACGCATGGAGGATTAGAGGAATGCCTGCGCAGAGACGGAGGTCAGCTCGAGGATGAGATCTACAAGAAATATGTGGCATGCTCTGTACTTTAAGATGGTATTTCCTATATATTAGCCCAGATCTGTGACTCTGTGACGCATTTCCTAACACTGGGCGGAGTCACAATGCTGGGCGGAGTCAGAGTCATAGAGTAACAGATCTGCCCAAATATATAGGAGAGGTGGCTGGATGCAGGCCATGATCCTTTTACTTTCTGGTGAGTAGCTGATGCACCCGCCCCTCCCCCACCTGTGGCACCCCCCCTGTCCCCCGTCCCCCACTCTCAGCGGCCCAGCACCGGCCCCTACCCATGGCACCCCTGCACCCGCTCCTCCCCCACCCATGGCACCCCACCCCTCCCCACCTATGGTGCCCCTACCCCACCCTAACTACGGCGCACCCCACCCACCCCTCCCCACCCGTGGCACCAACACCTCTTTCACGTGCTGCACCCCAGCACCCGCCCCTCCCCCACCTGCAGTGCCATTGTACCCCCATCCGCAGGACCAATACACCCGCCCCTCTCCCACCCATGGTGCCTCCAGACCCCCTACCCAAACCGTGGCACCCCCGCACCCGCCACTCCATCACCCGCAGTGCCTATGGACCCCATCCACGGCACCACCACACCTGCCACTTCCCCACCCGCCTCAACCCCACTCCTTCCCCACCAGCTGTGCCGCCCGACCCCCTACCCCACTCACAGCACCCCGCACTCACCCCTTCCCCATCTGCAGCGCCTCCGTAACCCCTCCCCTATCCACAACACCCACTCACCTGCTCCTCCCCCACCCGCGGCACCCCCGCCCCTCCACCACCAGCAGCGCCTTCAGAACCCATTCCCCATCCATGGCCCCCACTTCTCCACCCCTCCCCCACCCTCAACACCTCCTGACCACCTGAGCCACGCGCAACACCTAGTATTTGTAATTTGGCAAATACAGGGTGTGGACCACTCATGTTGAGAGTGAGTGACAAAAGCAGATTAAGGCTAGGACCATATATTCTCCAGAGTGCACGCCTCTCTGATTCCTTCCCCTGGCTGCAGATATCTCAGTGCTTGTCAGAAATACTGATTTATTGACCATTATGACAAGCAATGTACTGTGCTTATGACAGACTGTGCAGAAGTCAGCAGGATCACGGACACAGGGGCTGCCATCAGAACATGACAGTACATCCTGATCGCTAAGTGACAGTTTTGTCAGGCTCCGATGCTTTCTTTTCACCTGTGACTAACACGCAATGGGCCGATGTACTGCCAGTAAGTATGGACCCTAGCGCTCATTAATCTTGTATCGCCATATACACTGCTACGCCATTCTGTACTCCGCTGCTTTGTCTTGTGAAACATAACTAGGAATGTATCTTTAGAATGTAAGCTCTTACGAGCAGGGTCCTCTTCCCTCATGGGCTTTTACCTCTCTTACTTAACCTATCTTCTTTTCAATACTCCCTTTGATGGCATCAATACCTCGGTTCCTGCCACCCTGCAGTGTCGTCTGCTGACGCAGCCATGTTTATATACCCTGTACTTGTCCTATATTGTATTGAACTGTAAGTCACCGTCTTCATGTTTTGCTTATTTGTTTACTCTATAATTGGGCGCAGTGGATCCCATGTGGCGCCATATAAATAATGGATAATAATAAATAATAATATCAAAGAGTTTGTCACATGCTGGTGACTCTGGCAGTGTCCAGGGCTGACATGACAAGGAGAAAGCTCTCTGATCTGGGATCATTCCATTCATGCGTTTGATACAAATTCTTATAGTGTCAGTTTTTGAACTAAGAATTCTATGCAAAGAGATTATGGCCCTCATTCCGAGTTGTTCGCTCGCTAGCTGCTTTTAGCAGCATTGCACACGCTAGGCCGCCGCCCTCTGGCAGTGTATCTTAGCTATGCAGAAGTGCGAACGAAAGATTAGCAGAACTGCTTGAAAAAAATTTCATGCAGTTTCTGAGCAGCTCCAGATTTACTCCTACCTTGCGATCACTGCAGACAGTTTAGTTCCTGTTTTGACGTCACAAACACGCCCTCCGTTCGGCCAGCCACTCCCCCGTTTCCCCAGACACTCCTGCGTTTTTACCTGACACGCCTGCGTTTTTTAGCACACTCCCTGAAAACGGCCAGTTACCACCCAGAAACACCCACTTCCTGTCAATCACTCACCGATCAACAGAGCGACAGAAAAGCGTCGCTCGACCTTTTGTAAAACTGCATAGTTTTGTGTGAAAGTACTTTGCACGTGCGTACTGCGGCCCATACGCATGCGCAGAAATGCCGCTTTTTCACCTAATCGCTACGCTGTGACCGAAAGCAGCTAGCAATCAACTCGGAATGAGGGCCAATGATCCGGCAAGCAAACCAAACAAGTTTAACTGTCTGTTTTCACCCCCCCCCCCCAAAAAAAATACATAAATAAATAAAAAAATAAAAATAAAATAAAAAAATAAATATATATATATATGGGATGCGGTCAGGATGCCGCCGGACGGAATCCCGGCGGTCGAAATACCGACGCCGGAATCCCGACCGCCACAATCCCGACCGCCACAATCCCGACCGCCACAATCCCGACATATTCTCCCTCCGTGGGTGTCCACGACACCCATAGAGGGAGAATATAATAGTGTGCCGAGCGTAGCGAGGCACCGTGCCCGCAGCGTGGCGAGCGAAGCGAGCCCGCAAGGGGCTTCGTTCCGCTCACCACCCCTGTCGGGATTGTGTGGTCGGGATTCCGGCGTCGGTATTTCGACCGCCGGGATTCCGACCGGCGGCATTTAGTACTGATCCCATATATATATATCTTTTTCAAATAACCTTCCCTGATTATACCAGAAATATAAGATTTTTTTTATCATCACTTGGCATGCATAGATTGTATGTATACATGATACAGTATATGTATATAATACATATACTGTATCTTCCTATGGAAAGTGGTACACCAGTACTGAGAAAAGTTTTCGCTACTCACACAAACTCCGGCTTGCAGAAGGTCTTGTGGCCAAGTAGCTGTCTCCCTGGTATGAAGTACAGTGTCTGCAGCAGAGGAGGCTGATGATAAATGTTCCTGACAGGAGTGTGAAAATATTCCAGCATAGAAATACTCAGGGAAACACACTGTGTCGGTACTCTGGGGGTCATTCCGAGTTGTTCGCTCGGTAAAATTCTTCGCATCGCAGCGATTTTTCCCCTTAATGCGCATGCGCAATGTCCGCACTGCGACTGCACCAAGTAAATTTGCTATGCACTTAGGAATTTTACTCGCGGCATTTTCATCGTTCTGGCGATCGTAATGTGATTGACAGGAAATGGGTGTTACTGGGCGGAAACAGGCCGTTTTATGGGCGTGTGGGAAAAAACGCTACCGTTTCCGGAAAAAACGCAGGAGTGGCTGGAGAAACGGGGGAGTGTCTGGGCGAACGCTGGGTGTGTTTGTGACGTCAAACCAGGAACGACAAGCAGTGAAATGATCGCAGATGCCGAGTAAGTCTGAAGCTACTCAGAAACTGCTACGAGGTGTGTAATCGCAATATTGCGAATACATCGTTCGCAATTTTAAGATGCTAAGATTCACTCCCAGTAGGCGGCGGCTTAGCATGAGCAAATCTGCTAAAATTCACTTGCGAGCGAACAACTCGGAATGACCCCCTCTGTACCATTGAGCACCGTCAGGAAAAACGCGGTGTGATAATGGTCTCCGGACACTTCTTTGTGTAGTCATAGGGGATGTGTATTAAGCATTGGAGAGAGATAAAGTGGAAAGAAACAAAATACAAGCCAATCAGCTCCTGTCATGTTACAGACTGTGGGGGTCATTTCCGAGTTGTTCGCTCGTTGCCGATTTTCGCAACGGAGCGATTAAGGCGAAAGTGCGCATGCGCTAAGTATTTTAGCACAAAACTTAGTAGATTTACTCACGTCCGAACGAAGAATTTTCATTGTTGAAGTGATCGTAGTGTGATTGACAGGAAGTGGGTGTTCCTGGTAGAGATGAGCGGGTTCGGTTCCTCGGAAACCGAACCCGCCCGAACTTCAGGTTTTTTTACACGGGGCCGAGCGACTCGGATCTTCCCGCCTTGCTCGGTTAACCCGAGCGCGCCCGAACGTCATCATCCCGCTGTCGGATTCTCGCGAGGCTCGGATTCTATCGCGAGACTCGGATTCTATATAAGGAGCCGCGTGTCGCCGCCATTTTCACACGTGCATTGAGATTCATAGGGAGAGGACGTGGCTGGCGTCCTCTCCGTTTAGAGAAGAGAGTGAGACAGTAGAGAGAGACACAGTAGTAGTAATTTTGGGGAGCATTATTAGGAGGAGTACTACTATACTACTACTACTTGCTGAAGTGATATAGATTAGATAGTGTGACTGTATTAATTATCTGATTTGTGGGGGAGACACTGACAGTGGGGAGCAGTTAGAGTCTGAGAGCAGGACTCAGGAGTACATATAACGTACAGTGCACACTTTTGCTGCCAGAGTCAGTGCCACACTGCCATTGTGACCACACTGACCACCAGACCAGTATAATATATTTTGTGATTGTCTGCTTAGGAGTACTACTTGCAAGTTGCTGATAGTGTGACCAGTGACCTGACCACCAGTTTAATAATCAATCACCACCAGTTTAATATATATATATATATATATATATATAATTGTATATAATATATATATATATATATATATATATATAATATTGTATACCACCTACCCGTGGTTTTTTTTTTTTCATTCTTCTTTATACATACTACTATAGTAGCTTACTGTAGCAGTCTGCGGTGCTGCTGAGCTGACAGTGTCCAGCAGGTCGGTCATCAGTCATTACATAATAAATATACATACCTGTCCGGCTGCAGTACTAGTGATATTATATTGATTTCATCTCATTATCATCCAGTCTATATTAGCAGCAGACACAGTACGTTAGTCCACGGCTGTAGCTACTAGAGATGAGCGGGTTCGGTTTCTCTGAATCCGAACCCGCCCGAACTTCATGGTTTTTTTCACGGGTCCGAGCAGACTCGGATCCTCCCGCCTTGCTCGGTTAACCCGAGCGCGCCCGAACGTCATCATGACGCTGTCGGATTCTCGCGAGACTCGGATTCTATATAAGGAGCCGCGCGTCGCCGCCATTTTCACACGTGCATTGAGATTGATAGGGAGAGGACGTGGCTGGCGTCCTCTCCATTTAGATTAGAAGAGAGAGAGAGAGAGAGAGAGAGAGATTGACCTGATTTACTGGAGCTTAGGAGTACTGTAGAAGTGTAGAGAGTGCAGAGTTTACTAGTGACTGACCACAGTGACCACCAGACAGTGCAGTTTTATTTAATATATCCGTTCTCTGCCTGAAAAAAACGATACACACAGTGACTCAGTCACATACCATATCTGTGTGCACTGCTCAGCCCAGTGTGCTGCATCATCTATGTATATATATCTGACTGTGCTCAGCTCACACAGCTTATAATTGTGGGGGAGACTGGGGAGCACTGCAGTGCCAGTTATAGGTTATAGCAGGAGCCAGGAGTACATATTATATTAAAATTAAACAGTGCACACTTTTGCTGCAGGAGTGCCACTGCCAGTGTGACTGACCAGTGACCTGACCACACTGACCACCAGTATAGTTAGTAGTATACTATATTGTGATTGCCTGAAAAAGTTAAACACTCGTCGTGTGACTTCACTTGTGTGGTGTTTTTTTTTTTATTCTATAAAAAACTCATTCTGCTGACAGACAGTGTCCAGCAGGTCCGTCATTATATAATATATACCTGTCCGGCTGCAGTAGTGATATATATATATTTTTTATATCATTATTTATCATCCAGTCGCAGCAGACACAGTACGGTAGTTCACGGCTGTAGCTACCTCTGTGTCGGCACTCGGCAGTCCATCCATAATTGTATACCACCTACCCGTGGTTTTTTTTTCTTTCTTCTTTATACATACATACTACTACATCTCTTTATCAACCAGTCTATATTAGCAGCAGACACAGTACAGTACGGTAGTCCACGGCTGTAGCTACCTCTGTGTCGGCACTCAGCAGTCCGTCCATAATTGTATACCACCTACCCGTGGTTTTTTTTTCTTTCTTCTTTATACATACATACTACTACATCTCTTTATCAACCAGTCTATATTAGCAGCAGACACAGTACAGTACGGTAGTTCACGGCTGTAGCTACCTCTGTGTCGGCACTCGGCAGTCCGTCCATAATTGTATACCACCTACCCGAGGTTTTTTTTTCTTTCTTCTTTATACATACATACTACTACATCTCTTTATCAACCAGTCTATATTAGCAGCAGACACAGTACAGTACGGTAGTCCACGGCTGTAGCTACCTCTGTGTCGGCACTCGGCAGTCCGTCCATAATTGTATACCACCTACCCGTGGTTTATTTTTCTTTCTTCTTTATACATACATACTACTACATCTCTTTATCAACCAGTCTATATTAGCAGCAGACACAGTACAGTACGGTAGTTCACGGCTGTAGCTACCTCTGTGTCGGCACTCGGCAGTCCGTCCATAATTGTATACCTCCTACCCGTGGTTTTTTTTTCTTTCTTCTTTATACATACATACTACTACATCTCTTTATCAACCAGTCTATATTAGCAGCAGACACAGTACAGTACGGTAGTTCACGGCTGTAGCTACCTCTGTGTCGGCACTCGGCAGTCCGTCCATAATTGTATACCACCTACCCGTGGTTTTTTTTCTTTCTTCTTTATACATACATACTACTACATCTCTTTATCAACCAGTCTATATTAGCAGCAGACACAGTACAGTACGGTAGTCCACGGCTGTAGCTACCTCTGTGTCGGCACTCGGCAGTCCGTCCATAATTGTATACTAGTATCCATCCATCTCCATTGTTTACCTGAGGTGCCTTTTAGTTGTGCCTATTAAAATATGGAGAACAAAAATGTTGAGGTTCCAAAATTAGGGAAAGATCAAGATCCACTTCCACCTCGTGCTGAAGCTGCTGCCACTAGTCATGGCCGAGACGATGAAATGCCAGCAACGTCGTCTGCCAAGGCCGATGCCCAATGTCATAGTACAGAGCATGTCAAATCCAAAACACCAAATATCAGTAAAAAAAGGACTCCAAAACCTAAAATAAAATTGTCGGAGGAGAAGCGTAAACTTGCCAATATGCCATTTACCACACGGAGTGGCAAGGAACGGCTGAGGCCCTGGCCTATGTTCATGGCTAGTGGTTCAGCTTCACATGAGGATGGAGGCACTCAGCCTCTCGCTAGAAAAATGAAAAGACTCAAGCTGGCAAAAGCAGTAGCACCGCAAAGAACTGTGCGTTCTTCGAAATCCCAAATCCACAAGGAGAGTCCAATTGTGTCGGTTGCGATGCCTGACCTTCCCAACACTGGACGTGAAGAGCATGCGCCTTCCACCATTTGCACGCCCCCTGCAAGTGCTGGAAGGAGCACCCGCAGTCCAGTTCCTGATAGTCAGATTGAAGATGTCAGTGTTGAAGTACACCAGGATGAGGAGGATATGGGTGTTGCTGGCGCTGGGGAGGAAATTGACCAGGAGGATTCTGATGGTGAGGTGGTTTGTTTAAGTCAGGCACCCGGGGAGACACCTGTTGTCCATGGGAGGAATATGGCCACTGACATGCCTGGTGAAAATACCAAAAAAATCAGCTCTTCGGTGTGGAGGTATTTCAACAGAAATGCGGACAACAGGTGTCAAGCCGTGTGTTCCCTTTGTCAAGCTGTAATAAGTAGGGGTAAGGACGTTAACCACCTCGGAACATCCTCCCTTATACGTCACCTGCAGCGCATTCATAATAAGTCAGTGACAAGTTCAAAAACTTTGGGTGACAGCGGAAGCAGTCCACTGACCAGTAAATCCCTTCCTCTTGTAACCAAGCTCACGCAAACCACCCCACCAACTCCCTCAGTGTCAATTTCCTCCTTCCCCAGGAATGCCAATAGTCCTGCAGGCCATGTCACTGGCAATTCTGATGATTCCTCTCCTGCCTGGGATTCCTCCGATGCATCCTTGCGTGTAACGCCTACTGCTGCTGGCGCTGCTGTTGTTGCTGCTGGGAGTCGATGGTCATCCCAGAGGGGAAGTCGTAAGACCACTTTTACTACTTCCACCAAGCAATTGACTGTCCAACAGTCCTTTGCGAGGAAGATGAAATATCACAGCAGTCATCCTACTGCAAAGCGGATAACTGAGGCCTTGGCATCCTGGGTGGTGAGAAACGTGGTTCCGGTATCCATCATTACTGCAGAGCCAACTAGAGACTTGTTGGAGGTACTGTGTCCCCGGTACCAAATACCATCTAGGTTCCATTTCTCTAGGCAGGCGATACCGAAAATGTACACAGACCTCAGAAAAAGAGTCACCAGTGTCCTAAAAAATGCAGCTGTACCCAATGTCCACTTAACCACGGACATGTGGACAAGTGGAGCAGGGCAGGGTCAGGACTATATGACTGTGACAGCCCACTGGGTAGATGTATGGACTCCCGCCGCAAGAACAGCAGCGGCGGCACCAGTAGCAGCATCTCGCAAACGCCAACTCTTTCCTAGGCAGGCTACGCTTTGTATCACCGCTTTCCAGAATACGCACACAGCTGAAAACCTCTTACGGCAACTGAGGAAGATCATCGCGGAATGGCTTACCCCAATTGGACTCTCCTGTGGATTTGTGGCATCGGACAACGCCAGCAATATTGTGTGTGCATTAAATATGGGCAAATTCCAGCACGTCCCATGTTTTGCACATACCTTGAATTTGGTGGTGCAGAATTATTTAAAAAACGACAGGGGCGTGCAAGAGATGCTGTCGGTGGCCAGAATAATTGCGGGACACTTTCGGCGTACAGGCACCACGTACAGAAGACTGGAGCACCACCAAAAACTACTGAACCTGCCCTGCCATCATCTGAAGCAAGAAGTGGTAACGAGGTGGAATTCAACCCTCTATATGCTTTAGAGGTTGGAGGAGCAGCAAAAGGCCATTCAAGCCTATACAATTGAGCACGATATAGGAGGTGGAATGCACCTGTCTCAAGCGCAGTGGAGAATGATTTCAACGTTGTGCAAGGTTCTGCTGCCCTTTGAACTTGCCACACGTGAAGTCAGTTCAGACACTGCCAGCCTGAGTCAGGTCATTCCCCTCATCAGGCTTTTGCAGAAGAAGCTGGAGACAATGAAGGAGGAGCTAACACGGAGCGATTCCGCTAGGCATGTGGGACTTGTGGATGGAGCCCTTAATTCGCTTAACAAGGATTCACGGGTGGTCAATCTGTTGAAATCAGAGCACTACATTTTGGCCACCATGCTCGATCCTAGATTTAAAGCCTACCTTGGATCTCTCTTTCCGGCAGACACAAGTCTGCTGGGGTTGAAAGACCTGCTGGTGAGAAAATTGTCAAGTCAAGCGGAACGCGACCTGTCAACATCTCCTCCTTCACATTCTCCCGCAACTGGGGGTGCGAGGAAAAGGCTCAGAATTCCGAGCCCACCCGCTGGCGGTGATGCAGGGCAGTCTGGAGCGACTGCTGATGCTGACATCTGGTCCGGACTGAAGGACCTGACAACGATTACGGACATGTCGTCTACTGTCACTGCATATGATTCTCTCCCCATTGAAAGAATGGTGGAGGATTATATGAGTGACCGCATCCAAGTAGGCACGTCACACAGTCCATACTTATACTGGCAGGAAAAAGATGCAATTTGGAGGCCCTTGCACAAACTGGCTTTATTCTACCTAAGTTGCCCTCCCACAAGTGTGTACTCCGAAAGAGTGTTTAGTGCCGCCGCTCACCTTGTCAGCAATCGGCGTACGAGGTTACATCCAGAAAATGTGGAGAAGATTATGTTCATTAAAATGAATTATAATCAATTCCTCCGCGGAGACATTGACCAGCAGCAATTGCCTCCACAAAGTACACAGGGAGCTGAGATGGTGGATTCCAGTGGGGACGAATTGATAATCTGTGAGGAGGGGGATGTACACGGTGATATTTTGGTGGATGATGATGAGGTGGACATCTTGCCTCTGTAGAGCCAGTTTGTGCAAGGAGAGATTAATTGCTTCTTTTTTGGGGGGGGTCCAAACCAACCCGTCATATCAGTCACAGTCGTGTGGCAGACCCTGTCACTGAAATGATGGGTTGGTTAAAGTGTGCATGTCCTGTTTTGTTTATACAACATAAGGGTGGGTGGGAGGGCCCAAGGACAATTCCATCTTGCACCTCTTTTTTCTTTTATTTTTCTTTGCGTCATGTGCTGTTTGGGGAGGGTTTTTTGGAAGGGACATCCTGCGTGACACTGCAGTGCCACTCCTAAATGGGCCCGGTGTTTGTGTCGGCCACTAGGGTCGCTTATCTTACTCACACAGTCAGCTACCTCATTGCGCCTCTTTTTTTCTTTGCGTCATGTGCTGTTTGGGGAGGGTTTTTTGGAAGGGCCATCCTGCGTGACACTGCAGTGCCACTCCTAGATGGGCCCGGTGTTTGTGTCGGCCACTAGGGTCGCTAATCTTACTCACACAGCTACCTCATTGCGCCTCTTTTTTTCTTTGCGTCATGTGCTGTTTGGGGAGGGTTTTTTGGAAGGGACATCCTGCGTGACACTGCAGTGCCACTCCTAGATGGGCCCGGTGTTTGTGTCGGCCACTAGGGTCGCTAATCTTACTCACACAGCTACCTCATTGCGCCTCTTTTTTTCTTTGCGTCATGTGCTGTTTGGGGAGGGTTTTTTGGAAGGGACATCCTGCGTGACACTGCAGTGCCACTCCTAGATGGGCCCGGTGTTTGTGTCGGCCACTAGGGTCGCTAATCTTACTCACACAGCTACCTCATTGCGCCTCTTTTTTTCTTTGCGTCATGTGCTGTTTGGGGAGGGTTTTTTGGAAGGGACATCCTGCGTGACACTGCAGTGCCACTCCTAAATGGGCCCGGTGTTTGTGTCGGCCACTAGGGTCGCTAATCTTACTCACACAGCTACCTCATTGCGCCTCTTTTTTTCTTTGCGTCATGTGCTGTTTGGGGAGGGTTTTTTGGAAGGGACATCCTGCGTGACACTGCAGTGCCACTCCTAGATGGGCCAGGTGTTTGTGTCGGCCACTAGGGTCGCTTAGCTTAGTCATCCAGCGACCTCGGTGCAAATTTTAGGACTAAAAATAATATTGTGAGGTGTGAGGTATTCAGAATAGACTGAAAATGAGTGGAAATTATGGTTTTTGAGGTTAATAATAATATGGGATCAAAATGACCCCCAAATTCTATGATTTAAGCTGTTTTTTAGGGTTTTTTGAAAAAAACACCCGAATCCAAAACACACCCGAATCCGACAAAAAAAATTCGGTGAGGTTTTGCCAAAACGCGGTCGAACCCAAAACACGGCCGCGGAACCGAACCCAAAACCAAAACACAAAACCCGAAAAATTTCAGGCGCTCATCACTAGTAGCTACCTCTGTGTCGGCACTCGGCAGTCCATCCATAATTGTATACCACCTCCCCGTGGTTTTTTTTTTTTCTTTCTTCTTTGTACATACTACTATAGTATAGTAGCTTACTGTAGCAGTCTGCGGTGCTGCTGAGCTGACAGTGTCCAGCAGGTCCGTCATCAGTCATTACATAATAAATATACATACCTGTCCGGCTGCAGTACTAGTGATATTATATTGATTTCATCTCATTATCATCCAGTCTATATTAGCAGCAGACACAGTACGTTAGTCCACGGCTGTAGCTACCTCTGTGTCGGCACTCGGCAGTCCATCCATAATTGTATACCACCTCCCCGTGTTTTTTTTTTTTTTCTTTCTTCTTTGTACATACTACTATAGTATAGTAGCTTACTGTAGCAGTCTGCGGTGCTGCTGAGCTGACAGTGTCCAGCAGGTCCGTCATCAGTCATTACATAATAAATATACATACCTGTCCGGCTGCAGTACTAGTGATATTATATTGATTTCATCTCATTATCATCCAGTCTATATTAGCAGCAGACACAGTACGTTAGTCCACGGCTGTAGCTACCTCTGTGTCGGCACTCGGCAGTCCATCCATAATTGTATACCACCTCCCCGTGGTTTTTTTTTTTTCTTTCTTCTTTGTACATACTACTATAGTATAGTAGCTTACTGTAGCAGTCTGCGGTGCTGCTGAGCTGACAGTGTCCAGCAGGTCCATCATCAGTCATTACATAATAAATATACATACCTGTCCAGCTGCAGTACTAGTGATATTATATTGATTTCATCTCATTATCATCCAGTCTATATTAGCAGCAGACACAGTACGTTAGTCCACGGCTGTAGCTACCTCTGTGTCGGCACTCGGCAGTCCATCCATAATTGTATACCACCTCCCCGTGGTTTTTTTTTTCCTTTCTTCTTTGTACATACTACTATAGTATAGTAGCTTACTGTAGCAGTCTGCGGTGCTGCTGAGCTGACAGTGTCCAGCAGGTCCGTCATCAGTCATTACATAATAAATATACATACCTGTCCGGCTGCAGTACTAGTGATATTATATTGATTTCATCTCATTATCATCCAGTCTATATTAGCAGCAGACACAGTACGTTAGTCCACGGCTGTAGCTACCTCTGTGTCGGCACTCGGCAGTCCATCCATAATTGTATACCACCTCCCCGTGGTTTTTTTTTTTTCTTTCTTCTTTGTACATACTACTATAGTATAGTAGCTTACTGTAGCAGTCTGCGGTGCTGCTGAGCTGACAGTGTCCAGCAGGTCCGTCATCAGTCATTACATAATAAATATACATACCTGTCCGGCTGCAGTACTAGTGATATTATATTGATTTCATCTCATTATCATCCAGTCTATATT
Source organism: Pseudophryne corroboree (assembly GCF_028390025.1). Taxonomy (NCBI): domain Eukaryota; kingdom Metazoa; phylum Chordata; class Amphibia; order Anura; family Myobatrachidae; genus Pseudophryne; species Pseudophryne corroboree. The sequence goes on from NC_086452.1 coordinate 17,268,932, forward strand.
AGCAGCAGACACAGTACGTTAGTCCACGGCTGTAGCTACCTCTGTGTCGGCACTCGGCAGTCCATCCATAATTGTATACCACCTCCCCGTGGTTTTTTTTTTTTTCTTTCTTCTTTGTACATACTACTATAGTATAGTAGCTTACTGTAGCAGTCTGCGGTGCTGCTGAGCTGACAGTGTCCAGCAGGTCCGTCATCAGTCATTACATAATAAATATACATACCTGTCCGGCTGCAGTACTAGTGATATTATATTGATTTCATCTCATTATCATCCAGTCTATGTTAGCAGCAGACACAGTACGTTAGTCCACGGCTGTAGCTACCTCTGTGTCGGCACTCGGCAGTCCATCCATAATTGTATACCACCTCCCCGTGGTTTTTTTTTTTCTTTCTTCTTTGTACATACTACTATAGTATAGTAGCTTACTGTAGCAGTCTGCGGTGCTGCTGAGCTGACAGTGTCCAGCAGGTCCGTCATCAGTCATTACATAATAAATATACATACCTGTCCGGCTGCAGTAATAGTGATATTATATTGATTTCATCTCATTATCATCCAGTCTATATTAGCAGCAGACACAGTACGTTAGTCCACGGCTGTAGCTACCTCTGTGTCGGCACTCGGCAGTCCATCCATAATTGTATACCACCTCCCCGTGGTTTTTTTTTTTCTTTCTTCTTTGTACATACTACTATAGTATAGTAGCTTACTGTAGCAGTCTGCGGTGCTGCTGAGCTGACAGTGTCCAGCAGGTCCGTCATCAGTCATTACATAATAAATATACATACCTGTCCGGCTGCAGTACTAGTGATATTATATTGATTTCATCTCATTATCATCCAGTCTATGTTAGCAGCAGACACAGTACGTTAGTCCACGGCTGTAGCTACCTCTGTGTCGGCACTCGGCAGTCCATCCATAATTGTATACCACCTCCCCGTGGTTTTTTTTTTCTTTCTTCTTTGTACATACTACTATAGTATAGTAGCTTACTGTAGCAGTCTGCGGTGCTGCTGAGCTGACAGTGTCCAGCAGGTTCGTCATCAGTCATTACATAATAAATATACATACCTGTCCGGCTGCAGTACTAGTGATATTATATTGATTTCATCTCATTATCATCCAGTCTATATTAGCAGCAGACACAGTACGGTAGTCCACGGCTGTAGCTACCTCTGTGTCGGCACTCGGCAGTCCATCCATAAGTATACTAGTATCCATCCATCTCCATTGTTTACCTGAGGTGCCTTTTAGTTGTGCCTATTAAAATATGGAGAACAAAAATGTTGAGGTTCCAAAATTAGGGAAAGATCAAGATCCACTTCCACCTCGTGCTGAAGCTGCTGCCACTAGTCATGGCCGAGACGATGAAATGCCAGCAACGTCGTCTGCCAAGGCCGATGCCCAATGTCATAGTACAGAGCATGTCAAATCCAAAACACCAAATATCAGTAAAAAAAGGACTCCAAAACCTAAAATAAAATTGTCGGAGGAGAAGCGTAAACTTGCCAATATGCCATTTACCACACGGAGTGGCAAGGAACGGCTGAGGCCCTGGCCTATGTTCATGGCTAGTGGTTCAGCTTCACATGAGGATGGAAGCACTCAGCCTCTCGCTAGAAAAATTAAAAGACTCAAGCTGGCAAAAGCACCGCAAAGAACTGTGCGTTCTTCCAAATCCCAAATCCACAAGGAGAGTCCAATTGTGTCGGTTGCGATGCCTGACCTTCCCAACACTGGACGTGAAGAGCATGCGCCTTCCACCATTTGCACGCCCCCTGCAAGTGCTGGAAGGAGCACCCACAGTCCAGTTCCTGATAGTCAGATTGAAGATGTCAGTGTTGAAGTACACCAGGATGAGGAGGATATGGGTGTTGCTGGCGCTGGGGAGGAAATTGACAAGGAGGATTCTGATGGTGAGGTGGTTTGTTTAAGTCAGGCACCCGGGGAGACACCTGTTGTCCTTGGGAGGAATAGGGCCGTTGACATGCCTGGTGAAAATACCCAAAAAATCAGCTCTTCGGTGTGGAAGTATTTCACCAGAAATGCGGACAACATTTGTCAAGCCGTGTGTTGCCTTTGTCAAGCTGTAATAAGTAGGGGTAAGGACGTTAACCACCTCGGAACATCCTCCCTTATACGTCACCTGCAGCGCATTCATAATAAGTCAGTGACAAGTTCAAAAACTTTGGGCGACAGCGGAAGCAGTCCACTGACCAGTAAATCCCTTCCTCTTGTAACCAAGCTCACGCAAACCACCCCACCAACTCCCTCAGTGTCAATTTCCTCCTTCCCCAGGAATGCCAATAGTCCTGCAGGCCATGTCACTGGCAATTCTGATGAGTCCTCTCCTGCCTGGGATTCCTCCGATGCATCCTTGCGTGTAACGCCTACTGCTGCTGGCGCTGCTGTTGTTGCTGCTGGGAGTCGATGGTCATCCCAGAGGGGAAGTCGTACTCGTAAGCCCACTTTTACTACTTCCACCAAGCAATTGACTGTCCAACAGTCCTTTGCGAGGAAGATGAAATATCACAGCAGTCATCCTGCTGCAAAGCGGATAACTGAGCCCTTGGCATCCAGGGTGGTGAGAAACGTGGTTCCGGTATCCATCATTACTGCAGAGCCAACTAGAGACTTGTTGGAGGTACTGTGTCCCCGGTACCAAATACCATCTAGGTTCCATTTCTCTAGGCAGGCGATACCGAAAATGTACACAGACCTCAGAAAAAGAGTCACCATTGTCCTAAAAAATGCAGCTGTACCCAATGTCCACTTAACCACGGACATGTGGACAAGTGGAGCAGGGCAGGGTCAGGACTATATGACTGTGACAGCCCACTGGGTAGATGTATGGACTCCCGCCGCAAGAACAGCAGCGGCGGCACCAGTAGCAGCATCTCGCAAACGCCAACTCTTTCCTAGGCAGGCTACGCTTTGTATCACCGCTTTCCAGAATACGCACACAGCTGAAAACCTCTTACGGCAACTGAGGAAGATCATCGCGGAATGGCTTACCCCAATTGGACTCTCCTGTGGATTTGTGGCATCGGACAACGCCAGCAATATTGTGTGTGCATTAAATATGGGCAAATTCCAGCACGTCCCATGTTTTGCACATACCTTGAATTTGGTGGTGCAGAATTTTTTAAAAAACGAGAGGGGCGTGCAAGAGATGCTGTCGGTGGCCAGAAGAATTGCGGGACACTTTCGGCGTACAGGCACCACGTACAGAAAACTGGAGCACCACCAAAAACGCCTGAACCTGCCCTGCCATCATCTGAAGCAAGAAGTGGTAACGAGGTGGAATTCAACCCTCTATATGCTTCAGAGGTTGGAGGAGCAGCAAAAGGCCATTCAAGCCTATACAATTGAGCACGATATAGGAGGTGGAATGTACCTGTCTCAAGCGCAGTGGAGAATGATTTCAACGTTGTGCAAGGTTCTGCAACCTTTTGAACTTGCCACACGTGAAGTCAGTTCAGACACTGCCAGCCTGAGTCAGGTCATTCCCCTCATCAGGCTTTTGCAGAAGAAGCTGGAGGCATTGAAGGAGGAGCTAAAAGGGAGCGATTCCGCTAGGCATGTGGGACTTGTGGATGCAGCCCTTAATTCGCTTAACAAGGATTCACGGGTGGTCAATCTGTTGAAATCAGAGCACTACATTTTGGCCACCGTGCTCGATTCTAGATTTAAAACCTACCTTGGATCTCTCTTTCCGGCAGACACAAGTCTGCTGGGGTTCAAAGACCTGCTGGTGACAAAATTGTCAAGTCAAGCGGAACGCGACCTGTCAACATCTCCTCCTTCACATTCTCCCGCAACTGGGGGTGCGAGGAAAAGGCTCAGAATTCCGAGCCCACCCGCTGGCGGTGATGCAGGGCAGTCTGGAGCGACTGCTGATGCTGACATCTGGTCCGGACTGAAGGACCTGACAACGATTACGGACATGTCGTCTACTGTCACTGCATATGATTCTGTCACCATTGAAAGAATGGTGGAGGATTATATGAGTGACCGCATCCAAGTAGGCACGTCAGACAGTCCGTACTTATACTGGCAGGAAAAAGAGGCAATTTGGAGGCCCTTGCACAAACTGGCTTTATTCTACCTAAGTTGCCCTCCCACAAGTGTGTACTCCGAAAGAGTGTTTAGTGCCGCCGCTCACCTTGTCAGCAATCGGCGTACGAGGTTACTTCCAGAAAATGTGGAGAAGATGATGTTCATTAAAATGAATTATAATCAATTCCTCCGTGGAGACATTGACCAGCAGCAATTGCCTCCACAAAGTACACAGGGAGCTGAGATGGTGGATTCCAGTGGGGACGAATTGATAATCTGTGAGGAGCGGGATGTACACGGTGATATATCGGAGGATGATGATGAGGTGGACATCTTGCCTCTGTAGAGCCAGTTTGTGCAAGGAGAGATTAATTGCTTCTTTTTCGGTGGGGGTCCAAACCAACCCGTCATTTCAGTCACAGTCGTGTGGCAGACCCTGTCACTGAAATGATGGGTTGGTTAAAGTGTGCATGTCCTGTTTATACAACATAAGGGTGGGTGGGAGGGCCCAAGGACAATTCCATCTTGCACCTCTTTTTTCTTTCATTTTTATTTGCGTCATGTGCTGTTTGGGGAGTGTTTTTTGGAAGGGCCATCCTGCGTGACACTGCAGTGCCACTCCTAGATGGGCCAGGTGTTTGTGTCGGCCACTAGGGTCGCTTAGCTTACTCACACAGCTACCTCATTGCGCCTCTTTTTTTCTTTGCGTCATGTGCTGTTTGGGGAGTGTTTTTTGGAAGGGCCATCCTGCGTGACACTGCAGTGCCACTCCTAGATGGGCCAGGTGTTTGTGACGGCCACTAGGGTCGCTTAGCTTACTCACACAGCTACCTCATTGCGCCTCTTTTTTTCTTTGCGTCATGTGCTGTTTGGGGAGGGTTTTTTGGAAGGGACATCCTGCGTGACACTGCAGTGCCACTCCTAGATGGGCCAGGTGTTTGTGTCGGCCACTAGGGTCGCTTAGCTTACTCACACAGCTACCTCATTGCGCCTCTTTTTTTCTTTGCGTCATGTGCTGTTTGGTGAGTGTTTTTTGGAAGGGCCATCCTGCGTGACACTGCAGTGCCACTCCTAGATGGGCCAGGTGTTTGTGACGGCCACTAGGGTCGCTTAGCTTACTCACACAGCTACCTCATTGCGCCTCTTTTTTTCTTTGCGTCATGTGCTGTTTGGGGAGGGTTTTTTGGAAGGGACATCCTGCGTGACACTGCAGTGCCACTCCTAGATGGGCCAGGTGTTTGTGTCGGCCACTAGGGTCGCTTAGCTTACTCACACAGCTACCTCATTGCGCCTCTTTTTTTCTTTGCGTCATGTGCTGTTTGGTGAGTGTTTTTTGGAAGGGCCATCCTGCGTGACACTGCAGTGCCACTCCTAGATGGGCCAGGTGTTTGTGTCGGCCACTAGGGTCGCTTAGCTTACTCACACAGCTACCTCATTGCGCCTCTTTTTTTCTTTGCATCATGTGCTGTTTGGGGAGGGTTTTTTGGAAGGGACATCCTGCGTGACACTGCAGTGCCACTCCTAGATGGGCCAGGTGTTTGTGTCGGCCACTAGGGTCGCTTAGCTTACTCACACAGCTACCTCATTGCGCCTCTTTTTTTCTTTGCGTCATGTGCTGTTTGGGGAGGGTTTTTTGGAAGGGACATCCTGCGTGACACTGCAGTGCCACTCCTAGATGGGCCAGGTGTTTGTGTCGGCCACTAGGGTCGCTTAGCTTACTCACACAGCTACCTCATTGCGCCTCTTTTTTTCTTTGCGTCATGTGCTAATTGGGGAGGGTTTTTTGGAAGGGACATCCTGCGTGACACTGCAGTGCCACTCCTAGATGGGCCAGGTGTTTGTGTCGGCCACTAGGGTCGCTTAGCTTACTCACACAGCTACCTCATTGCGCCTCTTTTTTTCTTTGCGTCATGTGCTGTTTGGGGAGTGTTTTTTGGAAGGGCCATCCTGCGTGACACTGCAGTGCCACTCCTAGATGGGCCAGGTGTTTGTGACGGCCACTAGGGTCGCTTAGCTTACTCACACAGCTACCTCATTGCGCCTCTTTTTTTCTTTGCGTCATGTGCTGTTTGGGGAGGGTTTTTTGGAAGGGACATCCTGCGTGACACTGCAGTGCCACTCCTAGATGGGCCAGGTGTTTGTGTCGGCCACTAGGGTCGCTTAGCTTACTCACACAGCTACCTCATTGCGCCTCTTTTTTTCTTTGCGTCATGTGCTGTTTGGTGAGTGTTTTTTGGAAGGGCCATCCTGCGTGACACTGCAGTGCCACTCCTAGATGGGCCAGGTGTTTGTGTCGGCCACTAGGGTCGCTTAGCTTACTCACACAGCTACCTCATTGCGCCTCTTTTTTTCTTTGCATCATGTGCTGTTTGGGGAGGGTTTTTTGGAAGGGACATCCTGCGTGACACTGCAGTGCCACTCCTAGATGGGCCAGGTGTTTGTGTCGGCCACTAGGGTCGCTTAGCTTACTCACACAGCTACCTCATTGCGCCTCTTTTTTTCTTTGCGTCATGTGCTGTTTGGGGAGGGTTTTTTGGAAGGGACATCCTGCGTGACACTGCAGTGCCACTCCTAGATGGGCCAGGTGTTTGTGTCGGCCACTAGGGTCGCTTAGCTTACTCACACAGCTACCTCATTGCGCCTCTTTTTTTCTTTGCGTCATGTGCTAATTGGGGAGGGTTTTTTGGAAGGGACATCCTGCGTGACACTGCAGTGCCACTCCTAGATGGGCAAGGTGTTTGTGTCGGCCACTAGGGTCGCTTAGCTTACTCACACAGCTACCTCATTGCGCCTCTTTTTTTCTTTGCGTCATGTGCTGTTTGGGGAGTATTTTTGGAAGGGCCATCCTGCGTGACACTGCAGTGCCACTCCTAGATGGGCCAGGTGTTTGTGTCGGCCACTAGGGTCGCTTAGCTTACTCACACAGCTACCTCATTGCGCCTCTTTTTTTCTTTGCATCATGTGCTGTTTGGGGAGGGTTTTTTGGAAGGGACATCCTGCGTGACACTGCAGTGCCACTCCTAGATGGGCCAGGTGTTTGTGTCGGCCACTAGGGTCGCTTAGCTTACTCACACAGCTACCTCATTGCGCCTCTTTTTTTCTTTGCATCATGTGCTGTTTGGGGAGGGTTTTTTGGAAGGGACATCCTGCGTGACACTGCAGTGCCACTCCTAGATGGGCCAGGTGTTTGTGTCGGCCACTAGGGTCGCTTAGCTTACTCACACAGCTACCTCATTGCGCCTCTTTTTTTCTTTGCGTCATGTGCTAATTGGGGAGGGTTTTTTGGAAGGGACATCCTGCGTGACACTGCAGTGCCACTCCTAGATGGGCCAGGTGTTTGTGTCGGCCACTAGGGTCGCTTAGCTTACTCACACAGCTACCTCATTGCGCCTCTTTTTTTCTTTGCGTCATGTGCTGTTTGGGGAGTGTTTTTTGGAAGGGCCATCCTGCGTGACACTGCAGTGCCACTCCTAGATGGGCCAGGTGTTTGTGACGGCCACTAGGGTCGCTTAGCTTACTCACACAGCTACCTCATTGCGCCTCTTTTTTTCTTTGCGTCATGTGCTGTTTGGGGAGGGTTTTTTGGAAGGGACATCCTGCGTGACACTGCAGTGCCATTCCTAGATGGGCCAGGTGTTTGTGTCGGCCACTAGGGTCGCTTAGCTTACTCACACAGCTACCTCATTGCGCCTCTTTTTTTCTTTGCGTCATGTGCTGTTTGGTGAGTGTTTTTTGGAAGGGCCATCCTGCGTGACACTGCAGTGCCACTCCTAGATGGGCCAGGTGTTTGTGTCGGCCACTAGGGTCGCTTAGCTTACTCACACAGCTACCTCATTGCGCCTCTTTTTTTCTTTGCATCATGTGCTGTTTGGGGAGGGTTTTTTGGAAGGGACATCCTGCGTGACACTGCAGTGCCACTCCTAGATGGGCCAGGTGTTTGTGTCGGCCACTAGGGTCGCTTAGCTTACTCACACAGCTACCTCATTGCGCCTCTTTTTTTCTTTGCGTCATGTGCTGTTTGGGGAGGGTTTTTTGGAAGGGACATCCTGCGTGACACTGCAGTGCCACTCCTAGATGGGCCAGGTGTTTGTGTCGGCCACTAGGGTCGCTTAGCTTACTCACACAGCTACCTCATTGCGCCTCTTTTTTTCTTTGCGTCATGTGCTAATTGGGGAGGGTTTTTTGGAAGGGACATCCTGCGTGACACTGCAGTGCCACTCCTAGATGGGCAAGGTGTTTGTGTCGGCCACTAGGGTCGCTTAGCTTACTCACACAGCTACCTCATTGCGCCTCTTTTTTTCTTTGCGTCATGTGCTGTTTGGGGAGTGTTTTTGGAAGGGCCATCCTGCGTGACACTGCAGTGCCACTCCTAGATGGGCCAGGTGTTTGTGTCGGCCACTAGGGTCGCTTAGCTTACTCACACAGCTACCTCATTGCGCCTCTTTTTTTCTTTGCGTCATGTGCTGTTTGGGGAGGGTTTTTTGGAAGGGACATCCTGCGTGACACTGCAGTGCCACTCCTAGATGGGCCAGGTGTTTGTGTCGGCCACTAGGGTCGCTTAGCTTACTCACACAGCTACCTCATTGCGCCTCTTTTTTTCTTTGCGTCATGTGCTGTTTGGTGAGTGTTTTTTGGAAGGGCCATCCTGCGTGACACTGCAGTGCCACTCCTAGATGGGCCAGGTGTTTGTGTCGGCCACTAGGGTCGCTTAGCTTACTCACACAGCTACCTCATTGCGCCTCTTTTTTTCTTTGCGTCATGTGCTGTTTGGGGAGGGTTTTTTGGAAGGGACATCCTGCGTGACACTGCAGTGCCACTCCTAGATGGGCCAGGTGTTTGTGTCGGCCACTAGGGTCGCTTAGCTTAGTCATCCAGCGACCTCGGTGCAAATTTTAGGACTAAAAATAATATTGTGAGGTGTGAGGTATTCAGAATAGACTGAAAATGAGTGTAAATTATGGTTTTTGAGGTTAATAATACTTTGGGATCAAAATGACCCCCAAATTCTATGATTTAAGCTGTTTTTTAGTGTTTTTTGAAAAAAACACCCAAATCCAAAACACACCCGAATCCGACAAAAAAAAATCGGTGAGGTTTTGCCAAAACGCGGTCGAACCCAAAACACGGCCGCGGAACCGAACCCAAAACCAAAACACAAAACCCGAAAAATTTCCGGTGCACATCTCTAGTTTCTGGGCGGAAACTGACCGTTTTCTGGGAGTGTGCGGAAAAACGCAGGCATGCCAGGATAAAACGCGGGAGTATCTGGAGAAACGGGGAAGTGGCAGACCAAACGCTGGGTGTGTTTGTGACGTCAAACCAGGAACGAAACGGGCTGAGCTGATCGCAGTGTAGGAGTAAGTCTCGAGCTACTCAGAAACTGCAAAGAAATTTCTATTCGCAATTCTGCTAATCTGTCGTTCGCAATTCTGCTAAGCTAAGATACACTCCCAGGGGGCGGCGGCCTAGCGTGTGCAATGCTGCTAAAATCTGCTAGCGAGCGAACAACTCGGAATGACCCCCTGTGTTTGAAAACGGACAGCTTGGAGCTGATTGACTGGTATTTTATCTCTCTCCACCAGCTTCTGTACAATTGCCCCAACTGTCAGGAGAACAGTATCTGACAGTGGCGGTAAAGGGAGTCAGAGAGGGGGCAGAGCTCCTGTCAGTTATCGCACACTGGGGGTAATTCAGAGTTGATCGCAGCAGCAAATTTTTTAGCAGTTGGGCAAATCCATGTGCACTGCAGGGGGGGCATATGTAACATGTGCAGAGAGAGTTAGATTTGGGTGGGTTATATTGTTTCTTTCTGTGCAGGGTAAATACTGGCTGCTTTATTTTTACACTGCAGTTTAGATTTCAGTTTGAATGCACCCCACCCACATCTAACTCTCTCTGCACATGTTATATCTGCCCCACCTGCACTGCACATGGGCCCTCATTCCAAGTTGTTCGCTCGGTAATTTTCTTCGCATCGCAGCGATTTTCCGCTAATTGCGCATGTGCAATGTTCGCACTGCGACTGCGCCAAGTAAATGTGCTAAGAAGTTTGGTATTTTACTCACGGCATTACGAGGTTTTTTCTTCGTTCTGGTGATCGTAATGTGATTGACAGTAAGTGGGTGTTTCTGGGCGGAAACTGGCCGTTTTTTGGGTGTGTGTGAAAAAAACGCTGCCGTTTCTGGGAAAAACGCGGGAGTGGCTGGAGAAACGGAGGAGTGTCTGGGCGAACGCAGGGCGTGTTTGTGACGTCAAACCAGGAACGAAACTGACTGAACTGATCGCAGTGGCAGAGTAAGTATCGAGCTACTCAGAAACTGCTTAGAAATTTCTAATCGCAATTTTGAGAATCTTTCGTTCGCAATTTTGCTAAGCTAAGATTCACTCCCAGTAGGCGGCGGCTTAGCGTGTGCAATGCTGCTAAAAGCAGCTTGCGAGCGAACAACTCGGAATGAGGGCCATGCTTTTGCCCAATTGCTAACAAACTTGCTGCTGCGATCAACTCAGAATTACCCCCATGGTTTTGCCCAGTTGCTAACAAACTTGCTGCTGCGATCAGGTCTGAATTACCCCCAATATGCAGAAAAAAGAGAGGGAAAAGTGGTCTTCAGGGGACCCCACCCATGGTGGAAGCCATATTTCTGGTGACCATGGACATCAGCCAATCACGATGAGCTTCTCTCCTTCCTTCATGGTTGCAATAGCCCTGATCATAAAATAACTAACAGGGCTTGGGAAAAATTAGCAATTCTCCTCCAGTTTAGTCTGTGCAAACAGAACACACAGTATCTACGAAACGGAGGACAGATAAAACGTCCAAATCATCGCAATGTCTCCGGCTGACAGTTTATTCAGCTCTGCAGGAGCAAAACACGAGGAGTCATTTGCATTCCTTGTATTTTATATGCACCAGAACAATATCAGAATTTCTTATTTTGTGTTTTTTAATGTAGGGATTTAAAAAAAATTGACATTTAAACGATAGCGGAGCGTTCTCATCTCTGACTTTCTAAAAATGTGCAATTACCCTGCCATCCTTAGCGCTCCACGTCGGACATGGATTAATTATTAACGTGTATACCTCAAAGAGCGACTCGATCATGTCACTATTCTAGACAAATAAGGCTAATGCAAAATCATAAAATATTCAATTGACTACTGCCGAACTGACAGGAAATTAATTCTATGAACACTTTTGATATTACCAGAAAATGAGTTTGAAACTCACGCTGCTGAAATAAATGTTCTCGTAATTTGCTCAAGGGTACAACTCATCGTTCACTGGGTTAGTGTCTCTTTCACAAATGCCGCAAATACACAGCTTGGAGATGGGATGTGTAATATATATTATATTTAGACAGTTCATTCCTTAAAAACAATACACAGTGGGATTTTTTTTTATATTTTTTATTTTATTTTATTTTACCGCTGGAATTGCCATTTACTATATCTGCAGTCTTTAAGCAGTTTATCCCACAGTATATGCTTTTAGTTGGGAAAGTAACAGGAGTATTGTACTCTTGTGCAGGCGTTAATAATCACAGCTTCATATCGCACTGCGCTATGACATCAGCACATTTTATTTTAATGCTGACTTGTCGCCAGGTCCTGTGATGTCATTATTTTTTTTGCTTTACTATATTAACTAGTGTTTTCGTAACCCTGTTCTTCCATGAAATATTATTTTAGTCAAAGATTTTTTCATTTGCTATGCTGACCCTTGTGCAGACTTCCTCCATTCCAGGAAATTAATTGTCTTGTCTAAGAGCTAAACCCACCTTCTCAGGAGAGTCTTCAGACCTCCCACATCAGGATGAGGAATAAAAGCCTCGTTAAACAACTCCGTTAGGATGAACAATTTCATGGACATTTGTAGACAGCAAAGAACAGCAACAGCTGCAGGCTGAGTATTACTTGAGAAGCTATACTAGAGGTACAATAGCCAGCACTGTATTATACATTGTTACTGGATAATCTCTCTTTATTGTGATGTTGTACTTTCTTCTATAAACGTATTTCTTGTTAATCCTCTGTGTTATGATATGAAGCTTGCATGCACTTGTCAAAGTAAAGTTTATCCCCAAATTTTCCCTGTATGTTTTATGCTTGAACAAAGAAGCATATTCTGCACAGGTTATGGGCCCAGGAAAAACACATCAGAAAATACAAGCAGTTATTCCTGGGAAATCTGCAGCGTACAAGTGAGTAAATATATACCGTATTTCATAGGGAGTAAAGAAAAATAATATAAATGGGCAGATGATCAGAATTTACATTGGGATAAACTGAATAATGGCAATTATCACTGCAGGATTTGAATTTACTATGATAATCTTCAGATACCTTTTGGGAGGCTATTATTACAAACAGAGATTAATAACAAATAATGACTTAAATAAGAAAGACAAACATGAGTAATTGCAAGCTTACTGTATTACTTGAAGATAGCAACAGCTTCATGCTGAGTATTTATTTAGAAATTACATTGAAAGGACAAAAGTTGGCTCTGTGTTGGCGGTTTTTACTGTGTCATCCTTTTTTTAGTTGATAGTGTATTCACTTATAATACCTTATTTTTGTTATTACATTATCTAATGTTATAATGTTCACATGTACTGGTCAATGTCATATCTATCCCCCAATTCTTCTCTGTGTGTTTTATTGAATATAAACCATATTCTGAAACCGACATAAGCGCTAATTGTTCCACCACAGGAAACAGTATTTTAAATTCTGCAACAAACACAAAGAGGACGAGCTTAATGGTCCTAGCAGAGGCTGATGCTTTCATCACTGTGATACAATATTTTATCCCAGCTCCAACCCTCCGTTGACAGTAGATAAACGGTGAGAATCATCTGCGAGGTTTGACTGAAGCTATAAATCAAATGGATCACAGGATAAGCAGCATTGAGAATAAAATAGAGGAGATCGATGCAGCCCATATTGAATTTGTTTATATGAACAACAGTCCAGAGGACAATAAATTGGACAACAAAATTACATGTAGAGAATGGAAGGCGTAATATTAGTTTATAGGGTATCCTAGACTAAAAAAAATGCTGACCTGGTCTGAAGAACATCTTCAGAATCCCACTACCAGATAAATATGTTCTGCACTTAATGGTACCTAAACCAGATAAGCTGCCGGCAGTTACCTCGGGAGATGTCCCGGCACAAATAGATATTTATCACATTAAGCATTCCCATCTAAAAGCAGTAGAGCCATCACATTATACATTGATCTTTCCACCACTGCCCTGCTCAAGCACAAGGAATTTGTGCAAGTTACTGCTGCATTGAACTAAGCTGATGATCAATAAGAATGGATCTCAGAATGTGCATATCTCCGTTAAGGGCTTTGGGGCTATTATCTGAATGGAACATCTCTATGAAGGACGTATAAGGAACAGACGAGGTTTGCCGGAATGTACTGGACATACAGGAGACAAGTCAAAATCGCAATGGATAAGTGAGAAACCCTATATGATATGTTAGACTAAATGGCTTATACAGTACTCTGTGCAACATTTCACATCTGTGCAGGATGTGACGTCTGGTGAATGTATATTAATAGCTGCTCGGAAGCCATGTTTTTTTCTCTGTTACTGTACCTTGTCATCACCAGCCCTCCCCCATCTAGGTCATTGGTGTCCAATTAGGAGACACTTGTAACTCCTCCATGTCTTCTCCCTCATTCTGCCATACTAAGAAATGAGAAATACTGGTCACCACATGTGAATGTCTGTCTGTCACAGTCACCTAATTACAATAAAAATGATCAGTCTGGTTGATACAGTATTTAATAATTATACTAGGTGCTTCATCGCGCCCTACGGGCGCTCTTCACACCGTCGCAAGGGGCTACGCCCCCTTAACCCTTGCATGCCTTTCTGGGGTTTAATATTTGTATTATATGGAGTATTACCTGCATTCCTTTGTTAGTGGTTAAATATTGCACAATGAAAGGGCGTGCGATGGTGAAGGAGGCGCAGCCCCTTGCGACGGCGTGAACAGCACCTGCAGGGCACGATGTACAGAATGTAGCGGGTGCGGGGGGGACTGCGGATGGTGTCTGTAGATGCTGCGGGTGGAGGGGAGGCAGAAGTGGGGGTGGGGCCCGGATGGGGAAGGTTCGGGAGGTGCTGCGCGTGGGGGAGGGGCAGAGGAGTGGGGGATGCAGATGGGGGAGGGGTCCGGAGGCACCGCAGGTGGGGGAGGGGCAGGGGTGCCACGGGTGGGAGAGGGGCAGGTGTGGGGATGTTGTGGATGGGTGAAGGGTTCCGGAGGTGCTGTGGGATGGGAAGGGACGGGTGTGCCGGGGGTTGGGTAGGGGACCGCAGGTACCATGGGTAGGGTAGGGGCAGGTACGGGTGTTGCGGCGGATGGGAAAGGAGGTCCGGAGGTGCTGCAGGTGGTGGAGGGGCAGGTGCAGGGGTGCCATTGGTGGGGGAGGGGTGGGTGAGGGGGGGACCGCTGATGGAGGAGGGTGTCTGCAGATGCTGCGGGTGGAGGGGGGCAGGTGTGGGGGGAGACGTATAAGGGGGGTGAATGGTGGAAGGGGCCTGGAGGTGCTGTGGGTGGTGAAGGGGTGGAGGAGTGGGAGCCACGGGTGGTGTAGGGGGTCTGGAGGCACAGCATGTGGGGGAGGGGTGGAGTGCCGCATGTGGTGGAGGGGAAGGTGCGGAGGTGTGGTGCATTGGGGAGAGGTCTGGAGGCGCTGCGGGTACTGTACATGCCATAAAAGGTAGTTGGAGGGTATGCAGTAACAGGGCCAGGACAGGGGTGACAGGGTCAGTACAGGGTTGACGGGGCCAGGACAGGGGTGACGGTGCCAGGATAGGGGTGACGGGGCCAGGACAGAAATGATAGGGACAGGATAGGGGTGACAGGGCCAGGGTAGGGGCGGCAGGACCAGGACAGGGGTGACGGGGCCAGTATAGGGTTCACAGGGCAAGCACAGGGGTGACAGGGCCAGGATAGGGGTAACAGGGCCAGCATAAGGGTGACAGGGCCAGGATAAGGGTGAAAGGGCCAGAATAAGGGTGGCAGGGCAAGGCCAGGGACATGACAGAACACAGGGAGAGATTGGTATTAGGGACAAAACAGTGGTGACAGACAGATGTGTCTTACCGGAGTCACTGCTGCTGGCTGCTGCTGTTCCATTCCAACCTGTTGGGATCTGCTGCTGCTGGAGACTTGGCATGGCTGACTCTCTCAGGCTGGAGTCCTGCTTTCTCTGCCAGTCCGCATCCCTCCCCCCCCTCCTCAGTCACACACCGCAGACCTCGCACAGCTGCCGGGCACTGTGGTAAGGTGAGACTGGAAATGACTGGTTAGCCCCCAGGAGATGCTGCGGCTGGAGGGAGGAGGGGGTCATAGCATGCACGTGGCGCGGACCTCACGGCTTCCGGGCACTGTGGTAAGGGGAGACTGGGAGTGACTGGTTAGCTCCCAGGAGACGCTGCGGCTGGAGGGAGGAGTGGGTCAGAGCCTGCAAGCAGCTCGGATTTCTGCAGCGCTACCCGCCAGCTAAAGTGTGTAAATGAGCTGGGCGCACTCCACTGCGGGTGGCAGCGCTGCAGCTAGCGGTGGGGTTGCCGGGGCTGGAGATAACAGAGGCAGTATGGAACCTGCACAGCGGCAGGTGCCTCACTAAACTGCAGCTAAGAAGCGTGGAGTGTGTCAGAAAGTGACGCTCCTCCACACCAGAGAGACCCTGCTGAGTATGCCGATGTGGGGGGTCAAGCACACAGTGAGCCGGTGCCCGTCTGTCTGTATGACATACCCCTCACACACCCCCATACCTCCCAAATGTCCCGATTTTCGCGGGACAGTCCCATTTTTTGGGGTCTGTCCCGCTGTCCCACCCGCGGGTCGCAGTGTCCGGCGGTGGGGGGGCAGTTGGAAAGCTCCTGTACTCGCTGTTCTGCTTAGCAGAGCAGCGGTGAATAGTGGAGACAGAGGGAGAGGGGGCATCAGGGGGTACGGATTAATGGGGGGGTTCAAGCAGCAGAGCCGGATTAAGGGGGGGGGGGGCGGGGGATACGTACAATTGGCCCCACAGTTTTAGGGGGCCCCCCGGCTGGAGTAGCTCTGTCCCAGCTCAGAAGCTCCCCCCCCCCGTCCTGCCAGCAACAGTGGCAGCATTGTGCTACAGTCAGCACACGCTGCTGCATATTGGCAGGTCTGTGGTGTTGCAGGGAGGCAGCAGTCTCCCTGCTTTCTTCTCCCTGTGCGGGTGTGTAGGGGGGAGCGACCACGTCCTCTGGATTTAGCCCTAGCTGAGGGGCCAAAATCCCATAAAAAAAATAAAAATAAAAATCGGGATTTGCATAAGGGGGCGTGGCCGCGTGGGCCGCGATTAGGCCACGCCCCCAACCCACAGCAGGCACAGCAATGAGATAGGGCTCCCCTGTCTCAAGTGCCCTGGGCCCCCCGGACTCATAATCAGCCCCTGGGGGCATGCCAGCAGCTCACAGAGCGCTGGGCAAGCCCCCTCACTGACGAAAACGGGGACCCTCCCGTGAAGCCACGCCCCCTTTTCGCCGAGTGTTTCCCTCCTTCTGCCTGGAGAAAGCTCCTGCAGAAAGCTGGGAGGTATGTACCCCTGTCTGTGCCATGCCCAATGTCCATGCTATCTGCTTCTGCTCCTAGTCTCCTGTAGATTTGGCCAGATCTCTGTGACTCATTTGAATAACTCCGCCCACTGTTGTGACTCCGCCCAGCGTTAGCAAATGAATCACAAGGTCACAGAATAGGGCTATTATATAGGAGATAAATATGTTTTGGGTGTTTTTTTTTATGCATTTCATTGGGAAAATCTTTAGCAAAATGGAAAAAAAATAATCAAGGAACTCTGAATATTTTCAGTGGGTAAAACAAAATTGTTGAGCGCCTAAATTGTTCAGAGCCAATATGTCTAGAGACTCAGCCTTGCAGAATCCCTTTGCATGGCTGAATTGTCCGGCGTATGGTCATCTGCTTAGTGCTTACACCACACACTAAATAGTAACATTCAGCAGAAGTACTTTGTAAGATCATTACACCCAAAACCCCTTGTATCCACCTACAGTACATACACCTCCAAGCACACATACAGCTCAATACCAGACATTGCTCAGCCACCATGGAGGTAAGTGCCCTCTCTTCTCTCCATGCTGCCTTGGCTTAGATATAGGCTAGTCATAGAATTCACGTTATAACACCTTCCCTTCTAATGTGCGTGACTAGTCTAGAGCCATTTGTCCAGCTAACACAGGCTCGCCGGGTGGGAACTGCAAGTGCTGCCATGGACGGACCTTTGTGGCTAATGTGGTGAGGCTTTGACCTACAGTACTGAAGGCATCTGGAAGAAAAGCCTTTGTGAATTGCCTGATGAGGCCAAACTAGGAGGCAGAGGCGGATTGGGAACTAAGGGGTCTATTTACTAAACCTTGGATGGAGATAAAGTGGATGGAGATAAAGTAAAGGATTGGATATTAGGATTATTGAATGGATAAGATCTTGGTTGCAGGATAGAAAACAGAGATTTGTAGTAAATGGAGTGCATTCACATGAGGGAAATGTTACCAGTGGAGTACCCCAGGGATCTGTACTTGGACCAGTGCTTTTTAATATCTTAATTGGTGACATTGCAAATGGTATTGAATGGAAAGTATGCATTTTTGCAGATGACACAAAGGTATGCAACAGGGTAGACACACCAGGAGGAGTAAAACAAATGATTGAGGATCTAGGTAGACTAGAGAAATGGTCAAGAGTGTGTCAATTACAGTTTAATGCTAAAAAATACAAAATCATGCACTTGGGTCTCAAAAATCCAAAGGCTAAATATAGTAATAGCACTATACTGGAAACTACTGAGGAGGAAAGGGATCTAGGAGTCACTATTTCAGGTGACATAAAGAATAAATATAGTATTAATGGGACTATAATGGAAACTACTGAGGAGGAAAGGGATCTAGGAGTCACTATTTCAGGTGACATAAAGGATAAATATAGTATTAATGGCGCTATACTGGAAACTACTGAGGAGGAAAGGGATCTAGGAGTCACTATTTCATGTGACATAAAGGATAAATATAGTATTAATGGCACTATACTGGAAACTACTGAGGAGGAAAGGGATCTAGGAGTCACTGTCTCAGGTGACATAAAGAATAAATATAGTATTAATTAATGGCACTATACTGGAAACTACTGAGGAGGAAAGGGATCTAGGAGTCACTATCTCAGGTAACATAAAGGATAAATATGGTATTAATGGCACTATACTGGAAACTACTGAGGAGGAAAGGGATCTAGGAGTCACTATATCAGGTGACAAAGGATAAATATAGTATTAATGGCACTATACTGGAGACTACTGAGGAGGAAAGGGATTTAGGAGTCACTATTTCAGGTGACATAAAGGATAAATATAGTATTAATGGCGCTATACTGGAAACTGCTGAGGAGGAAAGGGATCTAGGAGTCACTATCTCAGGTGACATAAAGAATAAATATAGTATTAATGGCACTATACTGGAAACTACTGAGGAGGAAAGGGATCTAGGAGTCACTATCTCAGGTAACATAAAGGATAAATATGGTATTAATGGCACTATACTGGAAACTACTGAGGAGGAAAGGGATCTAGGAGTCACTATATCAGGTGACAAAGGATAAATATAGTATTAATGGCACTATACTGGAGACTACAGAGGAGGAAAGGGATTTAGGAGTCACTATTTCAGGTGACATAAAGGATAAATATAGTATTAATGGCGCTATACTGGAAACTGCTGAGGAGGAAAGGGATCTAGGAGTCTCTATCTCAGGTGACATAAAGGATAAATATAGTATAATGGCACTATACTGGAAACTACTGAGGAGGAAAGGGACCTAGGAGTCACTATCTCAGGTAACATAAAGGATACATATAGTATTAATGGCACTATACTGGAAACTACTGAGGAGGAAAGGGATCTAGGAGTCACTATCTCAGGTGACATAAAGGATAAATATAGTATTAATGGCACTATACTGGAAACTACTGAGGAGGAAAGGGATCTAGGAGTCACTATCTCAGGTAACATAAAGGATACATATAGTATTAATGGCACTATACTGGAAACTACTGAGGAGGAAAGGGATCTAGGAGTCACTATTTCAGGTGACATAAAGGCAGGTAAGCAATGTAGCAAAGCAATGAGGAAGGCTAGTCAGGTGCTTGGTGCATTGGGAGAGGAATCAGCAGCAGAAAGAATTAATAATGCCACTGTATACAGTGGTGCCGATAGGCAGGGGGAGCAGATACGAAATTACCTGGGCCCAGGCTTCTGAAGGGGCCCAGAGACTGTTCCGGGACCGCTGACCCCCCCCAAAGACATAAGTATTCTGGCTGGTAGGCGACGGTGCCATCCACCCGGTGATATCTTCGGGAAGATGGTGCCGCACATAGAAATCATAGAAAGTCTTAGCTCTCTAGAGGCCACCGTCATCTTCTCAAATATCACTGGGAAGTTAGAACTGGTCGGGGAGTAGAGACCCACTTCCAGATCAAGTAAGGTAGGACGCAGGTTCCCTTCCCCCTGCACCTCTATGTTAAAATGGCATCCCCCCTTGTGGAGCACGCTCGGCGGCGCCACAATTATTTTATCATAGTCACGCCCACTTAATAAGCCATGCCCCTAGGCCTTTACCGGGGCCTGGCGTGGCTCTCAACGGCCCTGACTGTATAGGTCATTGGTACGGCCTCATCTAGAATACTGTGTTCAATTCTGGAGGCCATATATTCAAAAGGATATTAATACAGTAGAGACTGTACAAAGAAGGGCAACTAAAATGGTGCATGGCCTACATCACACAACTTACCTAGAAAGACTAAAAAAATCTCAATATGTACATTATGAAGCAGAGAAGGGAAAGGGGTGTCAAAGTCAGAAAAATATCATGATGCACACTACCATATTTGCACCTCATGCGTGTCCCCGCTGCGCGTGCCCACGCTCTCCCGTGCGTACGCATACCCGCTGGTGCGTGCACCCGCAGGCGCACGGTATGCGCATTTACGGTAGAGTTTGTGTGCGTCTAGCGGGCGACTCGATCGTTACATATTTTAACCATATAATGTATTTAGTAGATTATGGTCCCTTTGATAGAATCTGAAAGTTTAGTTAATGTAGCATGTTCATAGACAAAGAGATCCCTCTTTGTTTGATACGAAGGGTCAGACAGGGGTTCCACAGTGGTGTTTAGTATCCATCGGAAGAGTATTTAATTAGCAATATTCCGGTGTTGGTTTGGAGCGGATTAATCGCTCGTGCGAATAGTTATGGACATAAGAAGTTTATGGACATTTGCTATTATTTGCACTTTATTATCCATGCGGCGGGAAACCTAGTTTCCCACCCACCTGAGCAGTTGGAAATAGTCACAGCCCACCTGTATGAATCAACCTATGACCTTTTGTTATAATGCGAAGACGAATTCCTGTGTCCAATGAACAATAAGAATATAGGGACCATTGTACTGTATTGTGTGCAGTGTATATAAGGGTCACCGTCCCCAGGCCAGCCAGTACTCTCTCTTCGACAGTTATCGCTGATAATTGGAGGACTGGATTCCGGTTGCGCCTGTTTGTGTTCCCCGTATGGTATGTTTCTCTGTTGCCACTTTGTTACCCGTATATTGTTAGCCATTCACACTTAGTCTATGTATTTGTAATGCGATCGTTCTCTATTGTGTATGTTACTGTCTAGATATTCGGTTACAATTATATGTTAGTTTGTAGCGTATGACTTGTGAACTGTTTCCCCTTTTCAAAATAACTTAAGACTCTTGTTAGTAAAAGGTGTTGGACCCTTAACACGATATTGTGTGTTCATTATATTGCAAGGGGTAATAGGAGCGTCTCAATCGTTCAAACAGCTTTAGTATTAACAAGGTCAAACAGCGTTATATCGCTACAGTGTTTTAGTACAAGCTCTACAGCATAAGAATATCCTTTCTGTGTGTTACATATAAGGTTTACTGATTGTCATCTTGTGAGCGTCTGCGCCGCTCGTGATCTCCTCGTGGTCTCGAGCGTCTGCTACGCTGATAGCGTAGCATTACGGTAGTCGCTCATCTAAGGTTGTGCCCGATACCAACAGCGTATTCTCGCGAGCATTTGTGTCGCTCGAGCGGCTCGCTCCTGATACAGCGTCCGCTACGCAAAGAGCGTACCCTTACGGTACTACATACTCCAATAGCGTATAAATTCTCTTAACCTCTTAGAGTGTTTAATAAGGTAATCTATATCAGAATTCTCAATTGGGCCCTCGTCCGTCCTCCGCACATCCATCCGCACTAGCTAAAACAGACTTTATCTGTCAGCAAAGGGCGGGAACGCAGTATCCTTTCGTATCCGTATTGGTGGTGAGGGATGCAGTAGTGCTGGCTAGATAAGCGTCTGTTTCGCTACGCTGTAGGAGTGCTGGGGTGGAATCTGGAACCGGAGGTAAGAACAATACGCTATTATCTTTTAAAACTGTTTATTTCAGCTTTTGCATACGCACACACGCATGCACGCACGCATCTACATTGTTGCAGCTCACTTTCTTGTTGCCATTAGAATTGATTATTAGACACGTGCTGAGGAATCTAGTGCTATTTAGTTAAGATTACAAAGGAAAAATTGTTAAGGGTATAAGTGTAAAGGACACACACACAGCATAGCAAATACTGTGTGGTGTACGGTAAGCGATTTCTGTTGAATATTGTTTACATTGATAGAAACGTGTTGATTGTGTCGCTGTGGGAGTATCTGCACTTTGTGCATAAGGGTCTCGGACAACGTGCGAAAGCACGTACGTGACGCAAAGGCATACGCACGTAGCGTGTTTTACGCAACGGAGCGTACGGATACGCCCATTGAGACTCAAATCACACAATAACCTTGTTTAGGGTGGGCGGTATAGTATAGCCACCTGATAAATAGCACACGGTTGTCCAGTTCAGTTTTTCAAAAAAAAATTATTAGTTAAAAGAAAACTTTTTTCTACTGCAAACCCAGGGATTGGACCCCTACCTGTATGAAAGGAATTTCTGTACAGAAAGATTAAAAGTGTATATGATTGAATAGGAGTGAGTGTGGAACTTAAGGTATTATTTTTGTGAACCCACAAATCGGGATCCCGTCGGAGACCACATCGGGTGAGTGGACACTTGGTGGCGTGGGACTGGCTTGCCCGCGTTAACATTGTATAAGGTAAAGGAGCAAGTAGTTTCCGCAGACAAAAGGACTGCGAGGTATTTAAGCGCAGCCCCGGGGGTTTTGCGTAGCACCCATATAGTCAAGGTAAAGCTCCGGCTGAAGGTTTCACAGCCTAAACAACCGATTCCGCTGGTCGTAAGGCGGATAAGTAATAGTTACTTATACGCAGTACGACTGTACCGCACGTAATTGTGTGCATTAGTTTGTTACCTTGATACCCATTAACAATTTACTGTGGGATCATAAACGCTATTTGTACATTCTAACGTGATTTGTGTAGGTGTTTGTTATTTTAAGGGAGTTTCGCTGTTCACTCAGGAAATCTCTAACAACCAATATTTGCTGGGGAGGGTAGCATACTCCCACATGCCCCAGTAAATAGAGGTTACCGGAAAGCAGAAGTGAGTGAAAGCACTGGTTAAACTTTCACCGTCGCCTTACCGCGGGCAAATTTGGTCTGTTTGTAAGAATTAGCTAAGACAGCAATAACTACAAACGATGGGGGCCAGTTGTTCAAAGAAGGGACGTCCAACAAGGGTTCACGTTGGTGGTTGCTGGCCCAAAGGGTCCGCACGGTATATAATGTGTGAAAAATACGGATCTCACACACAGGTATTATGCAACGAGTGGGAACGTATGACAGAGGATGATGGGGAACAGTTTCCCCGGGTAGGCAGTCTGAACCCTGAGGTATTGCAGAATCTAAGAAAAAGGATAGGTCTAATAAAATCTGCAAAGCAGAGGATTAGACATTACGATTGTTTACTGATATGGCAACAGGAAAGTGAAATACAACAGGAACTAGCAAAAAAAGCAAATTCCCATCCTGGTAGAAATCTAATAGCATAGGCACCACCACCATATATAGCAGGGGACAAAGTGGCTGCAGAGAATGACATGCGGGTGTGCAATAAGGGTGCACTTAATCAATGTATTAATGATAAAATTAAGATAAAAGTAAATGCAAATGTTGATACTAACGCTAACCCATGCAAGTTGTATCCTATGTTAAACTTCCCCCAGGAATACGACCAAGAAGATGAGCCCACTACAATTTCAGCTCTCTCTCTAGCGGCCACCATAAGCGATACTTCAGTGGGCACCGCCCAACCAGTAAGAGGGGCATCAAAAGCTCATAGCTCAGGGACAGGTGAGGTTGTGTCTACAGGTAAGTACGGCACTGTACAATATGCTGAAACTAGTGCACCTCACACTGAAGAATCAAACCAGAGTGAAGTAGTTCAGATTAACCCTGTTAGAGTAATAGCGGTCCCCAATGGTAAGACTGACACAAATGGAGCCACACCCATTAGAAATATTGCTATGCACTGTCCCTGGTCACGAGCAGAATTAAGAACAATTTTGTCTGAATTTCCTGATCCCAGGAAAGATTTAGCCGCATGCCAAAGGTTCATTAAGGACCTAGGAAATTCCACTGAACCAAACAACAAAGATTGGAGAACACTACTGCGGGCATGTCTGCCCTCTAGTATTGACCCTATCAAGTTTATAGCTGACTGTAAACTAGATCAGGAGGTTCCCCTTACGGATGCATATAATCAAGAAAATGTAACCAGAATCAATCTACAGTTGGGAATATATTTCCCAGCGGTAGTAAAATGGAACAAAATATTCTCCATTAAACAAATGGAAAGGGAAACTGCCCCCGATTATTTCCACAGAGCATTAGAGGAAATGGCTAAATACACTGGGATCATGGACATTGAGGCAAATATACACCATAGAGAGGTAGCGGTGTCCGTCCTCATGGACGGTTTAAAGGAGGTATTAAGGAGTAGGGTACAAACTACTCAACCTAACTGGAGAGGTATGTCGGTGGCCGCCTTAAGAGAGACTGCTGTTGGGCACAACAGGAATATTACAAGACACAGGGAGTCACAGAGTGATAAACTGATGGCAATAAGTATCCAGGCCCTAACAACAAGGCCGCCTCAGTCCAGATCACAGATCCCTGGTGGTAAGCCGTATGTGGTAAAATGTTACAATTGTAGCAAGGAAGGACATTTTGCACGTAACTGTACAAATAACTCACATAATGCACATAAAAACCCTAGACAACGACAGGACATACGAAATTGGGATCAGGGACCACAGAGACGGGGTTATGAGCCACATGCAGGGGAAACAAGAAGGTATCCCCCAAAAAGAGACTGGCAAGTCTCTGATAATACCCATTCACCCCCTCCACAGGTGATAGCTGCAACTGCAATGCAGGGAGGTCACCATACCCAATAGGGGTGTGGCCACACCTGTAATCTGCAGCCAGTAAAATTGATTGCGAGTCTTGGGAGTGAACCCGAGGTCATAATTGATGTAGCTGGTAAATCTCTAAATTTCCTTGTAGATACGGGGGCGGCCAAGTCAGTGATAAATTCGACCGTGGGCATTAGAACCACTGGTAAAACAATTCCAGCCATGGGAGTGACAGGAGTAGTACGACAATACCCTTTAAGCAAACCAACAGAGGTTACGATAGGGCCTCTGCATACCAAGCATTCTTTTCTGCTGGCTGCATCGGCTCCGACTAATCTCTTAGGGAGAGATTTACTGTGCAAAATGGGATGCGTCATATATTGTACTCCTGAAGGTGTGTTCTTGGACATACCCGAAAACCACGCTCAGGTAGCGCAAGATATGTTAGACTCCCCAACAAGATTAATGTCACACACTGTTGTTGCAAATAGGTGTCCGGCCAAGGTAGAAGAAATGATTTCCCAGATACCGGAGTCACTTTGGACCAAGGACGGACAAGACACTGGATTAATGGCAAATGTAGCCCCAGTAGTTGTGCTAGTAAAAGATGGTAGGATAGCTCCAAAAATCCCACAGTACCCTCTGAAGCCAGAGGTGGAGTTAGGAGTTTACCCTGTAATAGAGCGCTTGCTACAACAGGGCATTCTGGTAAGGACGTCCAGCACTGCCAATAGCCCCATTTTCCCTGTTAAAAAGAGTGGGGGGAGGGGTTACAGATTAGTGCAGGATCTAAGAGGGGTCAACAAAATAGTTGAGAGTCAATTCCCCGTAGTGCCAAATCCAGCTGTCATCCTTATGCAAATCCCTCCCACTGCGAAATTTTTCACTGTTATTGACCTCTGCTCCGCTTTCTTCTCGGTACCTCTACACCCTGACAGTCAATATTTGTTTGCATTCACATACAGAGGAGTCCAATACACATGGACTCGATTACCACAAGGTTTCATAGACAGTCCAAGTATCTTTTCACAGGCTTTGCATGATTGCTTACAGTCTTTCCAACCAGAGAATGGATCAGTATTGATACAGTATGTGGATGATTTACTACTGTGTTCAGATTCATTGGAAGCATCCCTGAAAGATACGAAACAGCTCCTGTTTCATCTCTCAGACACAGGACACAAGGTTTCCAAAGACAAGTTGCAATTATGCCAGACTAAAGTGAAGTATTTGGGACATTGTCTGACACAAGGACTGAGACACCTGACCGCTGATAAAATCCAAGCAATTAGAGACATGACTCTGCCACAGACCCAGCAACAGATCAGAACTTTTTAGGAATGTGTGGCTATTGCCGTAACTGGATCCCAGGGTTTTCCATTCTAGCATTACCTTTGCAGGAGATGGTCTCATCAAACAAACCTGATCGGATTTCGCATACAGACGAATCCGAGATGGCATTTGAGAGACTTAAACAGTGCCTAACGCAGGCGCCAGCATTAGGTATGCCAGACTATGGGAAACCCTTTGAGCTGTACGGAACAGAAAGTGCTGGTTGCGCGGCAGGCGTCCTAACCCAAAAGCACGGTGATGCCAGCAGGCCGGTAGCATACTACAGCGCTCAGCTAGATACGGTAGCGCGATCCCTCCCCACATGCTTGCGAAGCGTTGCTGCGATAGCATTGCTAGTAACGAAAAGCGAAGATGTAGTGCTAGGTCACAACCTCACAATTCATACACCACATGCAGTGTCAGCCTTGCTAAATTCTGCCCAAACCAGGCACGTCTCATCAGCGCGGTTTACAAGATGGGAATTGGCACTAATGGCCCCCGTAAACATCACCATAAGGAGATGCAGTGCATTAAATCCTGCAACATATCTCCCTGGTGTGCCTGGACAGGCACAAAGGGTGGAGGATGAGAGTGAGGGGGAAGGAGGATTTAATACAAAAGATGACATGCATGATTGTATGGAATATTTGACCCAAAATTTCACGGCAAGGCCTGACATCAGTGACAACCCACTGGAAGATGTAGATCTTACTTTCTACACTGACGGTAGTTGTCACAGACAGTCGGACTTGGGAGACTTGTGTACTGGATACGCAGTCGTAGATGACCAAGGCACCATAGAAGCAGAACCGCTAGGCCCACCTCACTCAGCCCAGGTTGCTGAACTGGTTGCCCTAACCAGAGCATGTGAATTGGCTAAGGGCAAGTCAGCCAATATCTACACCAATTCTAGATACGCCTTCGGGGTAGTCCATGATTTCGGAGCCCTATGGCGCCTCAGAAATTTCATGACGGCAGCTGGTACACCGGTAGCGCATGCAGCTCACATCAAAAGGCTTCTAACAGCGATACAGGAACCCGACAGAGTGGCTGTTATCAAGTGTAAAGCACACACATATAGCCAGGACCCAGTATCACTTGGTAACAGCCGAGCAGACGAAGCTGCTAAGTTAGCAGCTGGTACCCCCAGACAGACAGACACCACACAACTGATGGTATTTAATACCATCAACACACAGAAGTTGTGTGAAATGCAAAATTTGTGTTCCACACAGGAAAAGGCAGTCTGGAAGGCAAAAGGATATGGCCAGGAGTCCTCAGGACTCTGGACGGATGGACAAGGTAAACCAGTGGCCCCCAGAGCATATCTTCCATGTTTAGCTGAAGCAGCACACGGGCTGACTCATCTGGGCAAGGAGGGAATGTGCAAGTTGGTAAGAGCATATTGGTGCGCCCCAGGATTTTCATCCCATGCAGGTAAGAGAGCAATGTCATGCCTTACCTGTTTAAGGAAGAATATCGGAAAGGCAATACCAACAGAACCATCTCATATCCCACCTACAGGCGGCCCTTTTTAGGTAATACAGATTGACTTTATACAATTACCCCCTTGTCGAAATTTGAAGTATGTACTTGTTTGTATAGATGTATTTTCAAATTGGGTCGAAGCATTTCCTGCGGCCACAAATACCGCTATGTTTACTGCTAAGAAAATTGTGCAGGAATTTGTGTGTAGATACGGTATCCCTAGAATAATTGAAAGTGATAGGGGTACCCATTTTACAGGTGATGTCTTTCAAGGAATGTGTAAGTTGATGGGAATTGATAGTAAGCTGCACACTCCATACCGCCCCCAGGCGAGTGTGAAGGTGGAAAGAGTGAACAGCACTATTAAAAATAAACTGAGCAAAGTTATGGCAGAAACGGGATTGACATTTATTTATTATTTATTTATTAACAGTTTCTTATATAGCGCAGCATATTCCGTTGCGCTTTACAATTGGAACAACAGTAATAGAACAAAACTGGGTAAAAACAGACAGAGAGGTAGGAAGGCCCTGCTCGCAAGCTTACAATCTATAGGGAAATAGGGATAGATACACAAGGATTGATGCTACCTATTGCATAATGGTCCACCAGATTGCTAGGTTCTTAATGGGTTGTATGATGATACCCCACAAAGTTATCCAAGTGTCAGGAGGGTGTGAGACTAAAGAAAGACATGATAAGTGATGTTATGAATACTCTACAGAGGATGTAATTAGATAGGGAAGCACTGAAGGTTATGTGGGTGGGTCTGGAATTTGATAGGCTTGTCTGAAGAGGTGAGTTTTCAGGGAACATTTAAAGGTTTGGAGACTAGAGGCGAGTCTTACTGTGCGTGGGAGGGCATTCCACAGAGTGGGTGAAGCCCGGATAAAGTCCTGTAATTTTGAGTGTGAACAAGTAATGCGTGTGGATGAGAGGCGTAGGTCTTGTGCAGAGCGGAGAGGTCGGGTAGGGAGATATTTTGAGATGAGTGAAGAGATGTATGTTGGTGCAGTTTGGTTAATAGCCTTGTATGTGAGTAAAAGTATTTTATATTTAATACGGTAGAATACCGGTAACCAATGGAGGGACTGACAGAGCGGATCTGCAGACGATGAACGCCTGGCAAGGAAGATTAGCCTCGCAGCTGCATTCAAAATGGATTGTAGTGGTGAGAGCTTATGTTTGGGAAGACCGGTCAGGAGACTATTACAATAATCAATGCGGGAGATAATGAGAGCATGGATTAGAGTTTTTGCTGTGTCTTGTGTAAGATAAGGGCGTATTTTGGATATGTTTCTTAGATGTATGTAACATGATCTTGAGACAGATTGAATGTGGGTAACAAAGGACAGTTCAGAGTCAAGAATGACACCTAGGCAGCGAGCTTGTGGGGTAGGGGTGATTGCTGAGTTCTCAACAGTGATAGATATATCAGGTTGGAAACTACTATTGGCAGGTGGAAATATAATTAATTCTGTTTTGGAAATATTAAGTTTGAGGTGGCGAGATGTCATCCAAGATGAAATGGCAGAAAGGCATTCAGTGACACGGCCCAATACAGATGGTGACAAATCAGGGGAGGATAGGTAGATTTGAGTATCATCTGCATACAGATGGTACTGAAATCCGAAAGAGTTGATTAGTTTGCCAAGAGATGTGGTATAGATAGAGAAAAGCAGAGGACCTAGGACTGAGCCTTGCGGTACTCCAACTGAGAGAGGTAGCGAAGGAGAGGTGGAATCAGAGAAACGAACACTGAAGGAGCGATTAGATAGGTAGGATGAGAACCAAGAAAGGGCTGTGTCCTGAATACCTAGGGATTGTAGTGTTTGTATGAGAAGAGAGTGGTCAACAGTGTCAAAAGCAGCAGAGAGATCAAGGAGAATAAGTAGAGAGAAATGTCCTTTAGATTTAGCAGTGACCAAATCATTCACTACCTTAGTCAGTGCTGTCTCTGTGGAGTGTTGGGCACGAAATCCTGACTGAAGTGGGTCCAGTAGGCTGTGTGAGTTAAGAAAGTGTGTGAGGCGAGTGTAGGCAAGTCTCTCCAGTAGCTTGGAGGGGCATGGGAGCTGAGAGATGGGACGGTAGTTAGAGAGAGTGTTCGGGTCAGAGTTTTGTTTTGACATGGCCAGAAGCTTTACCCATTGTACTATACAGCATCAGAACCACTCCCAGGTCCCCTCTTAATCTGTCCCCCATTGAAATCTTGTTTGGTCGACAACCGCATGTTATGATTAACCCTCAGGATGATTTGAAGTGTAACAATGAAGTGACTGTAAAATACCTGGTTAACATGAGTAAACAGCTAAGGAATCAAAATGATAATTTGAAGTTGATGATTCCAGATTTGCCAGATAGTAATTGTCATGACATTGAACCTGGGGATTATGTAATGATACGGAATTTTCTACGCTCAGGTTGCCTTATTGACAGATGGGAAGGACCGTACCAAGTCTTATTGACCAGCACAACTGCTTTGAAGGTTGCCGAGAGAGAGACTTGGGTCCATACGTCTCACTGTAAAAAGGTTGCGGATCCAGAGAGGTCCCGTGACAAAGAACAGACGGTAGAGGTTGTATCACTAGAGTGTCTGTTCAGGGAAGATTGAGACAACACCTGAGCGTAGAGGATAATAAGACCTGAAGCTTGTCGAGCCAGATTTCTTTCTCCCTTTTATTGTTTTTCTCCACTTCCCATCCCATCTCCCTAAAATTATTTTTTTCCCACTTCTCATTCTTCTCCGTTTCCTCCTATAAGATGGACTTGCCCCAAGAGACTGTGATCCGGATTTTCCTGTTGACCATGATGTTGACCAGAGCAGTCTGTTCCGGCGAGAGTACCATGGAGGTCGAGAGAGGTTCTGGAATGGGTTCTGATGACAAAGATGGAGGCGTAGTTTTCCAAGAACAACTTAATCAACAAGTAAAGGCGAGTATCAGAAAACGATCCAATAGCATTCACAATAGAAGAAATTGTGAAGGATTGTTAGCTGAAGAGAACTGTATTTGTAGGCTCTTTGACAGTGTAGTTGAGGATGGGTGTATCAAGAAATGCCAATCCAGTTTTAATATCCACATGGACCGGCATCCATTGAGTGACTATCACTCCTTAGTGGGTAAAGTGTTAAATCAGACAGATTGTTGGGTATGCTCTCAAGTACCTCAAGGCCATAGCAAATCAGGATTAGTGCCCTTCCCTTTAACTATAGGGGAGGTACTTGAGCTAAGTGGTGGGAGGCCGGTGGACAGGAGGTTTAATATCTCCAGTCCTCCTAGTTTGAAGCTCCACCAATATCATGTGGATAGAGCCCTAGTATGCTTTAACATTTCCAATCCCCGAAAGCCGGGAAATTGGGAAGTGTCATGGAATAACCAAACCATGACCTTTTCATACAGAGCCGATAGAATGCCAACAGATTCAGAACTTATACGCCACATAGCCGGTAGTGGAAAATATTTCCGATATAGGTATACCCTAGGAAGTAGGATCATGAGAGTTGGAGAGGTATCACCAGGATACTGTGCACATATCATACAAACAGATACGTGTACTAGACAGATGGGAGAATTAGGGTTAGGAGATTTCACATGGAAGATGTGTAATATGGTTATGTCCTACTCCGTCCCATATGTTCTCCCCGATGATGCATATTTCATATGCGGGAGGAAGGCGTATAAGTGGCTTGCCCCAAACTCAGAAGGATTGTGTTATATTGGAAAAGTACTGCCTGAGGTAATGACTGTATCACATACCAAAATGAAAGATATACACCGTGGTGCCCAAGCTCCTTATACTCACACTCATTACGAGCACATCGTTAAAAGGCAACTGACAGAAAGGACAGAGCACCCGGCCTCTGATCTGATCCATGAATCCACCGGGATTCAGGTTCTACTTGCATTAGATTTCACTCGCACCGCTAGAGGAGTGCTGAACTATAGATATATATCTGCGCTTGCAAATTTATTAGACAATATCACAGAAATGTATGACGACACTTTTAGATATACCGGAAGAGAGCTCCAAGCTTATAAAACAGAACTGGTTCAGCATAGGATGGTTCTTAATTATCTCACGGCAGTGACAGGTGGATATTGTGTCACACTGGCAACGCAGTACGGCGTGAAATGCTGCACTTATATTACGAATAGCACCGAGGACCCGGTCGAGGTCATAGACCAAAAGATGGACGATATTCTCCAATTAAAGTGGGAATTTCGCAGGAAACACAATCTCACCCTTGCTGCTGTGGGTAATGAGCTGACTGGTTGGTGTCATGGTTGAACCCGCGAAATTGGTTCTCTGGTTTAGGAGAATGGGCTCAAGGAGTCATAATGGATGTAGGGAAGTTTCTTCTATGTATCTTAGGTGTTGTCATAACGATTGGCTTGATATTTAGATGCGGTCAGGCTTTAACGAAGTGCAAACGTAGTACCAGAGTAATGAGTCTAAGGAGTGAGGAAATTGTAATTCCAATGGATTTGACTTATGACCCAACGATAGAGACAATGATGTGATGAAAATGTGATTCTACGGTCCGTTTCTTTCACCCGTTTCTCCTTTGTTTTTCTCCAAGGTAAAAAAAAAAAAGACCCGCTTGGAAGAGGAATTTGACGACCTTGTATGCAGACAACAGATAGATTAAAGAAGAAGTTTTGACAACCTTTTACACAGACAACTGATGGACTATGCCATAGACCCCCCATGTCCCTAGTACTTTAATGAAAACGCTAGCCCAACATTTTTTGTAAGTCTATGGACATTGATAAAGCTTTGCTTACGTTTATTAGCAAAAGCACAAAGAGACTACAGTCAACATGGTCATCAAGACAAGACAAGACAAGACAAGACCTCAATCGGCAAATGTATATTAAACTCACATAGTTTATCAATGCATTTACCATAAGTGTTCTTTATCTTCATCTCTACAACCTTCAGGTAATGACACACATAGTCGATAGGGAATACAGGCACAGATATCAGCATTCACATATTCCCCCCCATTCATGTATCATCAACTAAAATGTGCTCCCCCATTTTGTTGCAACTAAAAGCCGAAAAGAGCTCGGTAAAGTTTGACAGCCCATCCACAGACCCGTACCACGGGATAAGAAGGAATTCAAATGTATACTTCGCAATACCTCGAAGCTTGATTTAAAACACGTACGGCACGATGATACATGACCCTCCAAACATGGACTCATACACACATGCTTCTGCTATCTCACTAGGTCATACTCTTTTCTCACCTTCTCCTCTCCTCCCCTACCCAGCCATATAAATATTTACACATGACATATTTTTCTCGTTTTGAAATGTTTTAGAAAGTGGCAGTTATTGGTGACTGCCAAAGGGTGGACTGTCAAAGTCAGAAAAATATCATGATGCACACTACCATATTTGCACCTCATGCGTGTCCCCGCTGCGCGTGCCCACGCTCTCCCGTGCGTACGCATACCCGCTGGTGCGTGCACCCGCAGGCGCACGGTATGCGCATTTACGGTAGAGTTTGTGTGCGTCTAGCGGGCGACTCGATCGTTACATATTTTAACCATATAATGTATTTAGTAGATTATGGTCCCTTTGATAGAATCTGAAAGTTTAGTTAATGTAGCATGTTCATAGACAAAGAGATCCCTCTTTGTTTGATACGAAGGGTCAGACAGGGGTTCCACAGTGGTGTTTAGTATCCATCGGAAGAGTATTTAATTAGCAATATTCCGGTGTTGGTTTGGAGCGGATTAATCGCTCGTGCGAATAGTTATGGACATAAGAAGTTTATGGACATTTGCTATTATTTGCACTTTATTATCCATGCGGCGGGAAACCTAGTTTCCCACCCACCTGAGCAGTTGGAAATAGTCACAGCCCACCTGTATGAATCAACCTATGACATTTTGTTATAATGCGAAGACGAATTCCTGTGTCCAATGAACAATAAGAATATAGGGACCATTGTACTGTATTGTGTGCAGTGTATATAAGGGTCACCGTCCCCAGGCCAGCCAGTACTCTCTCTTCAACAGTTATCGCTGATAATTGGAGGACTGGATTCCGGTTGCGCCTGCGTGTGTTCCCCGTATGGTATGTTTCTCTGTTGCCACTTTGTTACCCGTATATTGTTAGCCATTCACACTTAGTCTATGTATTTGTAATGCGATCGTTCTCTATTGTGTATGTTACTGTCTAGATATTCGGTTACAATTATATGTTAATTTGTAGCGTATGACTTGTGAACTGTTTCCCCTTTTCAAAATAACTTAAGACTCTTGTTAGTAAAAGGTGTTGGACCCTTAACACGATATTGTGTGTTCATTATATTGCAAGGGGTAATAGGAGCGTCTCAATCGTTCAAACAGCTTTAGTATTAACAAGGTCAAACAGCGTTATATCGCTACAGTGTTTTAGTACAAGGTCTACAGCATAAGAATATCCTTTCTGTGTGTTACATATAAGGTTTACTGATTGTCATCTTGTGAGCGTCTGCGCCGCTCGTGATCTCCTCGTGGTCTCGAGCGTCCGCTACGCTGTTAGCGTAGCATTACGGTAGTCGCTCATCTAAGGTTGTGCCCGATACCAACAGCGTATTCTCGCGAGCGTTTGTGTCGCTCGAGCGGCTCGCTCCTGATACAGCGTCCGCTACGCAAAGAGCGTACCCTTACGGTACTACATACTCCAATAGCGTATAAATTCTCTTAACCTCTTAGAGTGTTTAATAAGGTAATCTATATCAGAATTCTCAGGGGGTACATGATAGAGACTGTCACATATATCAGGGGTATTACCAAGGTACAGGAGAGAGACATTTTTTTACAGGAACAAACACAAAAATATGCACTGAGACTGGGGGGAGAGAGTGTCAGGGGAAATTTGAGGAAAAATTACTTCACAGAAAGGGTAGTGGATACAAGGAATAGCCTCCTAGAGGTGGAAGAGGCAAAGCCAGTAGAGCAATTTAAACATGCATGGGATAGACACAAGGATATCCTTACAAAGATATAAGGGTCAAGTAGCGTTTGATGTAACAATAAGGTTAAAAAAGGGGCAGGCTAGATGGGCCAAGTGGTTCTTGTTTGCCGTCACATTCTATGTTCCAAAAATTCAGCCAGGACAGTTGAAACCACTATGTATGTGTAAACCCATCAGTCTGCAACAAACAATATATCAGTGCCGTAACTAGCTATGGGCCAGCGGTACCTGGCACACA
The DNA here is from genome assembly GCF_028390025.1 of Pseudophryne corroboree. Lineage (NCBI taxonomy): Eukaryota > Metazoa > Chordata > Amphibia > Anura > Myobatrachidae > Pseudophryne > Pseudophryne corroboree. The sequence goes on from NC_086452.1 coordinate 17,303,482, forward strand.
GCGCAAGAGCACTGTGGGCACAGGACCGCCAGCCGAACCCGCAGGGCTGCGATGCTGACCACTGCTCCTCCTCTCTGGCCACAGCGCTCCCACTAACAACAGCGCCTATCCGAAGCGCTGCACCCTGCACCTTCCGTATGCCACTGACAGCCGCCCATCATAGTACTGTCAGCGCCTGAGTGCCTGCTGGGCTGTTTGCGCCGGTGGCAATATAATGAGGATAGATTTAAAAGTAAGCGCCTCCGCAGCCGCACTGACTGCAGGGAAGGAGCCGGGGAAGGCGGTGGGCGCTGGGTCAGCAGCAGCCGTTTGCTGGGCAGGGTAACATGCGGACTGGGAGCACCTGATGGGCGGGCAGCCGCAATTGAAAGTGCGCCGGCTGTCTTCTGCTGAGGACTCCGTGTGGATGCTGGATCGTGAATCGTGGCCTCCCCCCAGGCAAGTAGACACACACACACACACACACACACACACACACACACTCTCTCTCTCACCTCTGCCTGCTTAATGTGTAAAAAGGAGGACTCTGTTATTGTAATGTGTAAAAAGGGGAACGCTGGCTGCCGTAATGTGTAATAAGGGGGACAAATGTGTAAGAAGGGGATGCTGTCTGCCGTAATGTGTAAAAAGGGGGACGCTGGCTGCCATAATGTGTAATAAAGGGGACAAATGTGTAAGAAGGGGACGCTGTCTGCCGTAATGTGTAAAAAGGGGGATGCTGTATATCGTAATGTATAAGAAGGGGACGCTCTCTGCCGTAATGTGTAAAAAGGGGATGCTGTCTGCCGTAACATGTAAAAAGGGGTACGCTGTCTGCCGTAATGTGTAAAAAGGGGACGCTGTCTTCCGTAATGTGTAAAAAGGGGGACGCTGTCTGCCGTAATGTGTAAGAAGGGGACGCTGTCTGCCGTAATGTGTAAAAAGGAGACGCTGTCTTCCATAATGTGTAAAAAGGGGGACGCTGTCTGCCGTAATGTGTAAGAATGGGAAGCTGTCTGTTGTAATGTGTAAGAAGGGTACGCTGTCTGTCGTAATGTGTAAGAATGGGACACTGTCTGCCGTAATGTGTAAAAAGGGGTACGCTGTCTGCCGTAATGTGTAAAAAGGGGAACGCTGTCTGCTGTAATGTGTAAAAAGGGGGATGCCGTCTGCCGTAATGTGTAAGAAGGGGACGCTGTCTGCCGTAATGTGTAAGAAGGGGAAGCTGTCTGTCGTAATGTGTAAGAAGGGGACGCTGTCTGTCGTAATGTGTAAGAAGGGGACACTGTCTGCCGTAATGTGTAAAAAGGGGTACGCTGTCTGCTGTAATGTGTAAAAAGGGGGATGCTGTCTGCCGTAATGTGTAAAAAGGGGACGCTGTTTGCCATAATGTGTAAAAAGGGGGACGCTGTCTGCCGTAATGTGTAAAAATGGGACGCTGTCTGCCATAATGTGTATAAAGGGGGACGCTGTCTGCCGTAATGTGTAAGAAGAGGACGCTGTCTGCCGTAATGTGTAAAAAGGGGACGCTGTCTGCCGTAATGTGTAAAAAGGGGCACGCTGTCTGCCGTAATGTGTAAAAAGGGGGACGCTGTCTGCCGGAATGTGTAAAAAGGTGACGCTGTCTGCCGTGATATGTAAAAAGGGGACGCTGTAAAAAGGGGACGCTGTCTGCCATAGTGTGTAAAAAGAGGGACGCTGTCTGCCGCAATGTGTAAAAAGGGGATGCTGTCTGCCGTAATGTGTAAAAATGGGACGCTGTCTGCCGTAATGTGTAAAAATGGGATGCTGTCTGCTGTAATGTGTAAAAAGGGGGACGCTGTCTGCCATAATGTGTAAAAAGGGGACGCTGTCTGCCGTAATGTGTAAAAAGGGGGACGCTGTCTGCCGTAATGTGTAAAAAGGGGACGCTGTCTGCCGTGATATGTAAAAAGGGGACACTGTCTGCCATAATGTGTAAAAAGAGGGACGCTGTCTGCCGCAATGTGTAAAAAGGGGACGCTGTCTGCTGTAATGTGTAAAAAGGGGACGTTGTCTGCCATAATGTGTAAAAAGGGGGACACTGGCCCTCATTCCGAGTTGTTCGCTTGCTAGCTGCTTTTAGCAGCTTTGCACACACTAAGCCGCCGCCTACTGGGAGTGAATCTTAGCATAGTAGAATTGCGAACGCAAGATTAGCAGAATTGCGATTAGAAATTTCTTTGCAGTTTGTGAGTAGCTCGAGACTTACTCTGCCACTGCGATCAGTTCAGTCAGTTTCGTTCCTGGTTTGACGTCACAAACACACCCAGCGTTCACCCAGACACTCCCCCGTTTCTCCAGACACTCCCGCGTTTTTCCCATAAATGGCTGCGTTTTTTCGCACACACCCATAAAACGGCCAGTTTCCGCCCAGAAACACCCACTTCCTGTCAATCACACTCCGATCACCAGAACGAAGAAATTTCCTCATAAAGCCGTGAGTAAAATACCAAACTTATTAGCAAATTTACTTGGCGCAGACGCACTGCGAACATTGCGCATGCGCATTAGCGACTAATCGCTCCGTTGCGAGAATAAAATAACGAGCGAACAACTCGGAATGAGGGCCACTGTCTGCCGTAATGTGTAAAAGGGGCTCTAGTTGGTGTAGTGGCGCTACTGTGCGGCGTAATTTGAATAATGGAGACTACTGTGCACCGTAGTATAAATTGGTATTATTGCATTCCCTACGAAGACACGCCCAGTGCGACGCGCACTGCCCATATTTTGCATAAAGGGTGGGGGGGCGCCAATGCCGTTTCTTGCACACAGCACTAAAATGCCTAGTTACGGCACTGCAGTATATACATTACTACTGTCAGCATAGGAGGTTTTGTGCACCTCATGTATATGCCTGTCAATGTTTTATTTATTTTTCTTGCACTTGGGTAAGTATAAAGCCCCTCATGTTGTATAAAATAATAGTCTGGGCACAGGACGTGTTAAAACCTAAACCTCCGTCCCCCCTCCCCTGCTCAGACATGACATCACTATACAGGTATACTTTAATACAACCTAACACCTGACTCTCATAAACCCCTGACAAAGTGCCACTTTGGGTGCAATGATCTGCAGTAGAATGAGTTACAGCTAGTGCAACATTGCTAGACTGGCAAAATGATTTATAAAAAAAAAAATTAATGTTGATAATTAAAATAATCTGAAAACATTTTTTTAAGTGTCTCGGAAAGTTGTAAATTGTTGATTCAAGATAGGCATCTGTTCTGCGCCCTCAGCGACTGGGGTTATTCATATGCATCCACCGGGGGGTCATTCACACGTCAATCAACAACTGTACCAAACATATGAAACCCGCATTTAAAAAAACGGACAAAAAATACTAAATTGTGTCTTTTATAACGCTGACTGCTAAAATATTAGAAACCTTTAGAAGAAAGAATAAGCTTTTTATCATGCAGTAACGCGTCTACTGGTTCAAACGATAGAACACATGAAAAGCGAATTGGAAAACACCCGAAAAGTGCATCGCCAAACACGTGCAAAGCATGGGGCAGTTTTAGTGGGATCATTATAATTTGCCAATGGACGGGATGCCGGCTGTCAGTATACCGACAGTGGTATCCCGTCCATCAGAATACCGACAGCCCCACAGTAAGCCCTCTTACCCTCACCTTTACCCTATCCTAACCCTAACTCTCCCTTGTGCTTGCCGAACCCTAACCCTTCCCTCTTGGTGCCTAACCCTAACTCTCCCTTCCCCGCTGCCTAAAGCTAACCCTCCCTGCTAGGTGCCTAACCTTAACCTCATTTCCCCACTGCCTAAAGCTAACCCATCCAGCTAGGTGCCTAACCCTAACCCTACCTTCCCCGCTGCCTAAACCTAACCCTCCCTGCTAGGTGCCTAACCCTAACCCTCCCTTCCCCGCTGCCTAAAGCTAACCCTCCCCGCTAGGTGCCTAACCCTAACCCTCCCTTCCCCGCTGCCTAAACCTAACCCTCCCTGCTAGATGCCTAACCTTAACCTCCCTTCCCTGCTGCCTAAACCTAACCCTCCCTGCTAGGTGCCTAACCCTAACCCTCCCTTCCCCGCTGCCTAAAGCTAACCCTCCCCGCTAGGTGCCTAACCCTAACCCTCCCTTCCCCGCTGCCTAAACCTAACCCTCCCTGCTAGATGCCTAACCTTAACCTCCCTTCCCTGCTGCCTAAAACTAACCCATCCTGCTAGGTGCCTAACCCTAACCCTACCTTCCCTGCTGCCTAAACCTAACCCTCCCCGCTAGGTGCCTAACTTTAACATCCCTTCCCCGCTGCTTAAAGCTAACCCATCCTGCTAGGTGCCTAACCCTAACCCTCCCTTCACCACTGCCTTAACCTAACCCTCCCCACTAGGTACGTAACCCCAACTGTCCCTTCCCCGCTGCCTAAACCTAACCCTCCCTGCTAGATGCCTAACCTTAACCTTCCTTCCCTGCTGCCTAAAACTAACCCATCCTGCTAGGTGCCTAACCCTAACCCTACCTTCCCCGCTGCCTAAACCTAACCCTCCCCGCTAGGTGCCTAACCCTAACCTTCCCTTCCCCGCTGCCTAAACCTAACCCTCTCCACTAGGTGGCTAACTTTAACATCCCTTCCCCGCTGCCTAAAGCTAACCCATCCTGCTAGGTGCCTAACCCTAACTGTCCCTTCCCCACTGCCTAAACCTAACCCTCCCCGCTACGTGCCTAACCGTAACCTCCCCCGCTAGGTGCCTAACCCTAACCCTCCTTACCTGGTACCTCACCTTCTCATCCCTAAGCCCTAAGCCTATCCCACCTTCTGATGGCTAAACCTAACATCCCTGCGCATGCGGTGGGATGAGTCCCGCTGAAAGAAGGATCGGGATTACGTGCATAAGTAGACACTGGGATCCCGAGTCCTGTCTGGATGTCGGTGTCAGTGTTACAGCTGTGGACGGGATTTCGAAGCTGTTATCCCATCCTAATTGCATCCTGTTTTAGTATATCTATTTACTAAATGTAAATACATCTGCCTTAACTGATTCGGAGAAAGGAGAGTAGTCCTGAGCCCAGTTCTATAGTCACATAGTGGTGCTAAAAGGGGTAAGGCTGCGGGGACACCATGTACAAAGTGCTAGGCTCGGGCCTGACACAGAGGGATGGCCTTTAATAACCACTTAACTGGCATGGTCAGATTTCACGCGACTGCGCCGTCCCACCCTGTCCCCCGTTTTTGATGAGGAGATCCGTTCTGCATAATATAATGTTTAAATATTTTAAAAAATACTTTTTCAACTTTATTAAATAAAATACATTTTAAAAAACAATGTTGTTAATGCTTTTGAAGGGAAAAATTGTCAGTTAAGTGGTTAAAGCACAACATGGCCACGCCCCACACATGACATGGCCACGCCTCCTTCATATCCGGGATGGCATTTCTCTTGTCAGCCTTGTGCATAGTATTGAATAGGGACGCAAATGGAAAGGAGAGCTTAACTACTGTCAATAACTATTGTCAGAAGACCGACGCCGGAATGCCGACAGCTGAAAAAAGGCCTCCTGTCGGATTCCTGACCAAAGCCCCGATTTCCCACTAGGGTGGTGGTCAACGCCACCACCCGAGGGCGAATACAATATGGTGGCGAGGTACCAAGCCCGAAGTGTGGCGAGCACAGTGTGCTCGCAAGGGGACTTGCTTCGCTAGCGGCCGGGATTCCGTCTGTCTGGATTCTGGTGTCGGTCTCCTGATAGCCGTCCGCTGGTTTGACATCCTGGACCCATATATATATCAGCTGAAATCTGCAGCTCACAAGTAGATATGTTAGCAATAATGGCCCTCATTCCGAGTTGATCGCTCGCTAGCTGCTTTTAGCAGCATTGCACATGCTAGGCCGCCGCCCTCTGGGAGTGTATTTTAGCTTAGCAGAAGTGCGAACGAAGGTTAGCAGAACTGCTCGTAAATATTTTCCTGCAGTTTCTGAGTAGCTCCAGACTTACTCCTACCTTGCGATCACTTCAGACAGTTTAGTTCCTGCTTTGACGTCACAAACACGCCCTGCGTTCGGCCAGCCACTCCCCCGTTTCTCCAGGCACGCCTGCGCTTTCATCTGACACGCCTGCGTTTTTTAACACACACCCGGAAAACGTCCAGTTACCGCCCAGAAACGCCCCTTTCCTGTCAATCACTCACCGATCAGCAGTGCGACTGAAAAGCGCCACTAGACCTTGTGTAAAAATGCATAGTTTTGTGTGATAGTACTTCGCGCGTGCGCACTGCGGCCCATGCGCATGCGCAGAAATGCCGATTTTAGCCTGATCGCTGTGCTGCAAAAATCTGCAGCAAGCGATCAACTCGGAATGACCCCCAATATTGCTACTGGTTTAATTTCTGCAAGAAAGGAAACTGAAAAATGGCTTTATAATCATGTGATTATTAATGGCTGGATATTACTTTTCAAAACAAAAGTGGCATTTGTGCGAGTTGTGGATGCTTTTATTTTTTTAGCTACTTAAGCGTCCCGTAGCTATTAATAAAACTTCCCACAGTGTTACAGTGTTGCAGATTTCTCTGTGAACTATGGCCCTCATTCCGAGTTGTTCGCTCGTTCTTTTTCATCGCATCGCAGCGATTTTCCGCAAACTGCGCATGCGCAATGTTCGTACTGCGGCTGCGCCAAGTAAATTTGCTAAGAAGTTTGGTATTTTACTCACGGTATTATGAGGTTTTTTCTTCGTTCTGGTGATCGGAGTGTGATTGACAGGAAGTGGGTGTTTCTGGGCGGAAACTGGCCATTTTATGGGAGTGTGTGAAAAAACGCTGCCGTTTCTGGGAAAAACATGGGAGTGTCTGAATAAACGGGGGAGTGTCTGGGCGAACGCTGGGTGTGTTTGTGATGTCAAACCAGGAACGAAACTGACTGAACTGATCGCAGTGGCAGAGTAAGTCTGGAGCTACTCAGAAACTGCTTAGAAATTTCTATTCGCAATTTTGAGAATCTTTCGTTCGCAATTTTACTAAGCTAAGATTCACTCCCAGTAGGCGGCGGCTTAGCGAGTGCAATGCTGCTAAAAGCAGCTTGCGAGTGAACAACTCGGAATGAGGGCCAATGAAGTGACAGGAAATGTGAGGTACATCTGCATGTTCATCATTCTGCAAGAGATACAAGAGCGTGTGCGGAATGCTGGTAGCGCGGTCTCGCAGCGAGAAGGTGATGCGGTGAGGTGGAAGTAACCGAAGCCTCCAGCTGGGGAGACATTCCCGGCTATTTCTGGAGGCCGCCATCCATTATTTGGAAGTATGATTTAATTTCAATGTCAACAACGATTTAAATATTCCTTCTCTCTGAACGCAAGCTGCAGGCTTTAGTGACCGGCGACTGCTCGCAGGGACAAGCTTCCCTTTACATAATGTGTAACAGAAAATAGATATAAGGAGGGAACTAAAAGCCTTTTATGTCTTTCCTGACAATGGCACCGGCCAGCTGTAAGATATATAATTTCTATGTAATATAAATGGGATAATGTCCCTCCGGCTGCCATGTGGAGATAAAACAGGTGTATTTTATAATAGGTGTGAAACACAACACCGGGATGTTACAAGTCACCAGGAATTAACTTAGACGCATAAAAACAGTGAGGCGGGCATATGTCACGTTTTGCCAAGAAATTGCGATGCTCTCCACTCTCCCACCCCAAAAAAGTCTGCACACTGGCATTATTGGATTGCGGTATGCAGGATCACTTACCCACCTGGACAGCTCAGAGTGGGTGCTGCGGGAGGCATGTTGCAGCCAAGTGGGTGTCATCAGAGCCTCACCCCCAGCTATGCGAAGCTTTGACACCCTGCAATGTGAAACAGGGGGCGCAATGGCGCAATTCAGTGCAAAACGCGCCATTAAGCCAACTGGACCACTCACTTCACTGGGAAGCCAGTGGGGCACTAATTCTTAGAGACTTGCCCATCCGTCCAGGAGAGTAGGCAGTGGCACGTATGACCGATGGGCTACAGTACAGTATATATATATATCCTATATACTAGCCCAGATCTGTGACTCTGTGCCTCATTTCCTAACACTGGGCGGAGTCACAATGCTGGGTGGAGTCAGGTCGGATATCTGGCTTATTGCATCCTGTGTGTTCTCCTCAATAATAGGATCGCTGCCCGTCGCTGCCCGTAGTTTTCCCCTCACTGCGCTTCTGCCTCATTACCGCCGCGGCCACTCAGTCCTGAACTCTCCGTAGCGGTTGATCAGCGCTGCACTCCCCCTGTCAGTCGCGCATGCGCACACTGGTTATGGCACACAGCAGAGACAAGTGCGCTGTTCAACCGCTACGGAGAGTTCCAGACTGAGTGGCCACGGCGGTGATGAGGCGGAAGCGCAGTGAGGGGAAAACTACAGGCAGCGACGGGAAGCGGATGGCGATCCTATTACCGAGGAGACCACACGGATGCAATAAGCCAGATACCGCAGCGGGAGACGTTAGTACATCCCACACCCGCCCCTCCCCCACCCACGGCATCCCCACACCCGCATCTCCCCCACCCGCGGCACCCGTGCACCCGCCCCTCCCCCTGCCCACAGCGCCACCCGACCCCCACCCACGGCACCCCCGCGCCTGCCCCTCCCAAACCTGTGGCACCCCCGCAACCGACCCACCCTCGGCACCCTGGCACTCTCTCCCTCCTCCATGTCTCCCACGCACACGCCACTCCCCCAACCACAGCACCTACTAGGTGATTCATCGTGCCCTGCGTGCGATGTTCACGCCATCAGAAGGGGCTGCAGCCCCTTAACCATCGCAAGCCCTTTGTCCGTGCAATATTTAACCACTCACACAATTATGATTGGAGGTAATACTCCATATAATAAAAATATTGCACACCACAAGGGCGTGTAAAGGTTAAAGAGGAGCAGCCCCTTGCGATAGTGTGAAGAGCACCCGTAGGGCGTGATGAATCACCTAATATATATATATATGTATATATATATATATATATATATATATATATATATATATATATATATATATCTTGTAGTAACTTGTAACGTCAGGGGAGTACCGGCACCCTTTTTTCATAGGTTCAGTCAGAGTTGGACGCTAACTGCGCTCAATGGCGATGTTTATGCAGTCGAGCAGTTATCTGCTACTGCACATGTGGAAAATATCCTGGAAATTCTATGGCGCATGTGTTCCCCGAGTGTGCGCACAAACGCGCTATTGCACATAGAAGAGGTGGTATTAGAACAAGAGAGGCCAAGTATTTGGCGTTCCTGGGCCCGGAGTGAGAGGTGGCTGAAAGAGCACAAAGAAATCTGGAAAGTGTAACTGGAGTGTCACGTTCTCCGAGGCCACATGTTCATATGGAGACACTGTGTGATTAATTTACTAAGCCTTGGGTGGAGATAAAGTAGACGGAGATACATTTCCTGCCAATCAGCTCTTAACTGCCATGTTACAGTTTGAAAAATGACAGTTAGGAGCTGATTGGCTGGTACTTTATCTCCAGCAACTTTATCTCCATTGAAGGCTTAGTAAATAGACCCCTGAGCCTGCCATACCCTGGGTGTCAGAGATGAACGCGATGGTGCGCCGATGATAGACTGTCTGGAACCACCGGCGGTGCTACTGCATATGGGGACGCAGTAAATGGGCGTCTTAGTGCTGACACATTCTAGTGCACGCTGCTGCACAAAGGGGAGACTGAAACTGGCATTTACATATTATCATATCTCAAGCAACAGACGCCAGTGCAAAACAAAATCGGAATCCCAAACAAAACACTGGAGGTTGGTTTTGCCAAGACCGAAAAACAAAACACAAGGGTCCGCGCACATCCCTGGTTACTACGTTAAGTATCGCCACAGTGTTACTAAATAACCCTTTTAATGGCTTACTGTAAATTATAGCCTTAATAAATGTAAGAAACTACTATCCAACGCCTCGCCTTGCATTCTTACATTGTGTTAATTCATCTAAAAAATCCATTACATACAGTACTGTACAGTACATTATCTTACCAGTATAATTAAAACATTGTTAAGTAACATTACAGTAACTTGGCTGATACTGTATTTCATTTCAACAAGTTCTGCTTTTTGGCACTTAAGGGAACAGAACACACATAGTAAAATAATAATAATTCTTCTTCAGTTGTTGGTTATTTGCACTATATACTGTATATATTTTATTCTTGTATTAAGTAATGTTCCCCTGCCGGTATGCCTCATTGCTTAGATGGGATAAAAGTCAGGGGTCGAACCGAAATAACGTCTGTATGCAGCGCACGTGCCTGGATCGGTCCAGTATGCGCTGTCTGGGGAAATACGTAATGATAGTTCCTGCAGATAATTACCACAACATAAACAAAAATAATCTCCATCAAGAATAACGAGGGTTAATAAATAGTGTGTGTAATTTACGATCATTTATTAGCCTTCATTATTCTTGATGGAGGTTACATTGATGATGTGACAATCAGCAGCAGTAGCTAGCGCTGCCTTCTGTTTTGTCTGCAGATTGTGGCTTCAGCGCCATTTAACGGGATCTCTTATTGAGATAATACTACAGGCACACGCAGGCAACCCTCCGCACTAATGCAGCAAGGTGACATCCGGGGATCTTCTAGGTGGCACCTGTGAGGTCTGTCTAATTTTTAATTCTTATAACGATCTTAAGAAACAAGAAGAGAGCAGTGAAATTATTTCACAAATGTATTGTCTATTTATCCAGAGTGTTGAAGCTGCTATATATCTTTTATCAACTTGTAACTTTATCACTCTCCTAGGCTAAGTACATCTCCACCTGTGAGAACCAGCACCTTCTTAGTGGATGAGCAGGGCTGTTGAGACATCCACGGGGCCCGGGTACTGAGCGGGCGTGGCCTAATCTTGAAGACATGGACAAGCCCCCTCCCAAAAATATAAATAAAATCAATGTGAATATCATGGGGCATCGCAGGCTGCAGTGGGGAACCTTGTCCCCCTTAGAAGCTGGCCCCGGGCCCACCATCTGGTCCAGGCTTGGGCAATTAGTATCCACCCACCACCTCTTTCTGCCCCTGTACATAAGACATGTTTGAAATTCTGCTCCAAGGCAATTAACTCAATGACAACTGAACCAGTGGCTGCAATATTTAATTGGAGAATTATTAATTCTGAGCTGCGTCAAATTTCAACATCACCAAGGACCTAATTGGAGATGCTTTCATCAGTTAACACAAAGCACCACAGGTGTTCTCAGTAGCCTAAGGATTCATTTTCAGAGGGCTCATTCAGGTTCAACAAAGCAACACTATTTAATAACATCCCTCTTAGTCCATTTAAAATCAAGTATTTTTGGGTTTAACACTAAATAATGACCTAGCACATTCATTGGAATATTTTGCATATACTGTTTTTACTTTTTTATAATTAGAGTGGAATATTTTTGTTTTTCACTACTGATTAATCCCTAAAAAGTTGTAACCACTGTGGTCCCAACGTTTCAAACCTCCAAGTTTATACATCTGCTCTGTTGTCACCTATTAATATTGGCAATAGCCACCCCTACATGGCTGTTAGACAGAAGAACAGTGAAGACGGGATTTACTAACCTTGAAAATTCAGTCAAAACTACAATAATGCAATTTATGGAGTTTGGGTTTTGCCTGCATTTCCATATGTACCAACAGGGCTTAAAGTGGTCCTGGAGAGGTGGTGGAACTCATTGACCATGCCACCTATCCCTACCCTTCTTCACATTAAGGGGAACCAGTACTAGTGTTTTCGGCACCCCCCTGCAAACTATAAATGAGTGCCCTACTTTCCATACTTTATAAAGGGACATTGATCTAAAAAAAAAAAGCAGTGTGGTCACACAATAGTATCCGCCAATTCAAATGACACCACGCAAAATCTTATTCACATTACACCGCATGTAATGGCCCTGATTCCTGATTCATATTACACCACATAGTAATGCCTCTTATTCAGGTTACGGCACTCAGAAGTGCCCTTTATTCATGTTGCGCTACACAATGGTATCCTTTATACACGTTATCCCACACAGTAGTGCCCCTTATAAACAATACCCACAGTAGTGCCCCTTATACACAATTCCCACAGTAGTAGTGCCCCTTACACATAATGCCCACAGTTGTAGTGCCCCTTACACATAATGACCACAGTAATGCTGCTTATACACATAATGCCCACAGAAGTGCTTATACACAAAATGCCCATGCTTTAACACAAAATGCCCACAGTAGTAGTGCCACTTATATACAGAATGCCCACAATAGTAGTGCCACTTACACATAATGACAACAGAAGTGCTGCTTATACACATAATTCCCACAGTGGTGCTGCTTATACACATAATGCCCATAGTAGTGCCCCTTAAACACATCTCTGCTTCTGTTACTCCAGCAGCTCACTGCTTGTGTTCCTCCAGCAGCCCTGTATCCCCCCAGCAGCCATGTATCCCTCTGTATCCAGCAGCCCTGTATCCCTGTACCCCTCCAGCAGCTTCCCCACCTCTCTTGTCCCTCCTGCCCCCTCTCATCTTGTCATCAACATGCACAGAGCCTGCTCCTCTTCACTGCTCTTCTTCACTTCAGCAACGGAGCTGGCATGACATCACATACACCGTGCCAGAAAAGGAAGCCACTGGGACATGAGGACAGGATGAATGCTGTCCAACAGACACAGCGTGTGTGAGTACCGGGAAAGATGGGCTGTAGATAGAGGAGAACCATGGAGCCACCAGGGCTTGAGGAAGGGGGAGGTGGCTGCATCTCATCAGCAACACGAGTGCGGCCTGCATCATTTGTTGACGTGGGTGATGGGGCGGGCTTTTCTGTTGGAATTACTGTGCAGGGCATTGGAGGAGGTGGAACTAGTTCCCTCTACCATTACAGGTGATGGAACTCAGTTCCACCTCGTCATCCCAGCCCCCCCCCCCCCCACACACACACACACTTTAACCCCTGTGTACCAAACTCTACAATGTAATCCATTCCGGAGCTTGGTGACGGTGTGAAATGCCATCTTTGGGTGGCGTTACCCAGTAGAAGCCTATGGAATTCTCTTCACATTTGAGACTGAGAGGGATTCAGCTGGATCCCTCCCTTTACCCCCCATGGTGCCTGCGTCTCACTGTGCATCCGCAGAAGGGCTCCCACGTCCTAAACCCGGAAGTCCAGTGATCGCATAGGACAGCTCTTATTAGGAGAGCTGTACATTGCAATTTTAATAGCATGTCTCAGTATGTACCGGCATTATTAACGCCAGTGTGTACCCAATAAGTGGTGGGATGTACCGCCTTGCTGTTCCAATGCTTAGTGCATCCCACCTTGAATGGGCACTGATAACCCAATAGCAACCCTAAATGTCTGTCTAGCTGAGCTCCAGGAGTGGATGAGCGCCAGTTGGCTGCGACTGAACCCAGATAAAACAGAGGTCCTTATGATAGGACCGCAACATCAAAGGACAAGACTGCAGCATAGCCAACCAACAGGACTTACACTCGGGGATTCAGAATTACAAACCACTGATCGTGTGCGGCATCTTGGAGTTGTCGTGGATGGTGGATTGACACTTAAGCATCATATATCAGCCACAATCAAATCCTCATTATTTCACCTGAGGAACATAGCCAGAATCAAGCACTTAATTCCCTCTGATGATCTGCCAAAAGTCATCCATGTATTTGTATAATCTCGATTAGACTACTGCAATGCCCTCTACCCTGGTTTCCCAGCAAAAGAATTGCACCACTTACAGCTTGTGCAAAACACAGCTGCCAGGCTGCTACACAACCAGCCCTGTTCTAGCCACATAACACCCATTCTCTACTCCCTTCACTGGCTGCCTGTACGATGGCGAATCATCTTCAAGATTGGCTTACTGAGCTTCAAAGCACTACATGACCAGGGCCCAAGGTAGCTGAAGCAGCTTCTGACCCCATACTGCCCCACTCGATTACTGCAATCTGTAGATGAAGGACTTTTAGCAGTACCTAGAATCTCCCGTAATTCATCTGGGGGTCGAGCTTTTAGTCATGCGGCTCCAACTCTATGGAACTCACTTCCCCGCACAGTGCGAGAGGCCCCAACTATAGAATCCTTCAAAAGTAGACTCAAGACTTTCCTGTCTACTCAGCATTTCCATAATATCCCTTTAGTATCTCCATGCTTCTGTATTTTATGAAAATCTGTTCTGTACTTCATTATTTTCTGTACTATATTATGCTATGTATCTGTTAAGCGCCTTGAGTCCTATAGGAGAAAGAGCGCTATATAAATAAAATTATTATTATTGTTTCAGGATATGCTTCTTTCTTCAAGTATCAATAATAAAAATTAACTTTACAGTCACCAATACATAGAAGACTAATAGGTCCAACACATTAGGCAATTTCACTGAAAGATATGAACGATCTCGTTCATTAATGAATGAGATATCGTTCATATCGTTCAGTGTGCAAGCACCAACGATGAACTATGCGCGGCCCCGCGCTCGTTCATTGTTGGTGCCGGGTCGCTTATACATGCAGGCCAATATGGACAATCTCGTCCATATTAGCATGCATTGCTATGGAGCTGGGTGATGGGGGGAGTGAAAAACTTCACTCCCCCCGTCACTCCAACACCCCCTTCCCTGCCGCCGGGTCGTCTGTCGGCCATATCGGCCGTCGGGTACCTCGGCGGCATATTGCCGAATGTGTAGGGCCCTTAACAGAACAAATAGAAGATTGTACTTTAGACAAGAGTACACTATCACAACAAAGAGGGTTTACTCAGTGGCAACTAAAGATACAGCACCACCTACTGGGGGTAATTCAGAGTTGATCGTAGATGTGCTATTTAGGACATCTACGATCAGTTACTCTGACATGCCGGGGGTTGCCCAGCACAGGGCTAGTTTGCCCCATATGTCAGTCCCTGCTCTCCCCCCACATAGGTACAAAAGCATCGCACGGCGGCGATGCTATCGTACCTGACGAGTAGCTCCCTTCCAGCGCAGCTCTTGCAGGGATTTACCCCCCTCATCCCGGCTCGCAGCAGCTGCGTGTGACATCACACAGCTACCACGCCCCCCTCCACGACGGTCCGGACACGCCTCTGTTGCTCTAATGCCGTTGGCACGCCCCCGCCCCCACCCCGCGACTGCCTCTGCCTGTCAATCAGGCAGAGGCGATCGCATGCGCACTCCACAAAATGATTCAGACTGCGATCGCTGCCGCTGAGTGATCTAGTCTGCATTAGCCACACTGTTCTTTCAGTGCAGCTTCTCAAGTAATAATTAGCCCGCAGCTGTTGTTATACTCCAACAAATATCTGCATCGCTGAATGTAAATAAGTTTGTGATATTGCCGCATAGCAATTGAGCAATCCACAGTAAAACTAATCAAAGATCCATCTCAAGATAATATTAATTACTTTTCTTAATTACTAAGAATTATTCAATACTCGCTGCATTAATCTCTGCTCTGGCTGCATGATGTTCTCATTTCAAACTATATCATTTTTCAAAATAATGTATAAAAGTTTCATTATTGAAACTAAGCATGGAAATTGGAAAATTGCACTTATAATCCTTTCTTTAAAAAAGAAAGAAATCTAAAATAGCCATAATCCCATTAATAAAATATGTGAGATTATTTTAGAGGAACACTAAAACCTGTGGATAAAAACAATCTATTCTCAAGAGCCGGAAAACCCAGATAAAAAAGTAGTTTTATGCTAATATGAGCATTTCTGAGAATATAATTGAAAAGAAAAACGGTATTACTGAAACAATATATTTGAGATGATTTGATGACTTTATAGAGAATCAATGCTTCTCAACCTAAATTCTCTGTTTGTTTTGTAGATCAGCGGCAAAATGATGGAGTATTGGCCTTACAATAAACATTTAGACTCAGAGAGGAACCTGGCCTGGCATAAAGAGTGCTGGAGCTTACTATTAGAGCAATATAATCCGCCATAGTCTGGCTGAGATCATTTCTAGAAACTGATATTCATCAGGGGTTTGGAAAAGATTTTCCTTTCGTGCTGGAGAACAGTCAGGCAGATGTTATATGCTGAGCGGGCAGAAACAGAACATTGATGTGAATAAAGGAATGGCCAAAATGCAGTTTTTCATGTCTTTACAATGATACAAAAATCTCCATGCACAACTAACCTATATGTTGTTGCAGCTAATATAATAAAAAAAATATAAGAGAGTAATATTTTCGCCAGGAGGCTTCTGTGATGATATCATTGCAGATCAATAATATGTAAATGTAAAATAGTAATCACACCTTGTAATTCATTTAATAACCACATTTTCAAAATGAAGGAGGCAGTTTACATTAACATTATACATTTTAAAGTACATACCTATCAAGATGCCAATCTTTTGCGACTTATAGCGACCGGTTGGTCTGTTAGCTTTATGCTAGCCATACATCAAACCAACTTTTCTCCAACTTTCCAAACCTCCAACCGTCCAACTTGTCTGTCCAACAAAAACAGTGCTCCACACATCTAACCAACTTTTCATCAGTGCTCCACACATCTAACCAACTTTTCATCAGTGCTCCACACATCTAACCAACTTTTCATCAGTGCTCCACACATCTAACCAACTTTTCATCAGTGCTCCACACATCTAACCAACTTTTCATCAGTGCTCCACACATCTAACCAACTTTTCATCAGTGCTCCACACATCTAACCAACTTTTCATCAGTGCTCCACACATCTAACCAACTTTTCATCAGACCAACCAACCTGCCAACTTCTGTCCAACTTGTGATGTCACCGAAGTAGGCGGACAGTGTCAGTGAAACTGGGCTTTTCTTTCACCATACATTTATTAAATAAACAAACAGCTCGCACCCACAAATAAGTGTGGCTGTATGTGGTACTCGCACCACCACCGGACTCACAGATTTTTATTATAACCACCTACTTTCGAGCTGTTCACACCAAATTGGATACCCCCTAAGAATGGTATTCTCACTGCAGCTAAACACCATTCATTATTACTGTACATGTAAGCTCTCACGAGCAGGGCCCTCTCCCTCATGTGCTTTTGCTTCTCTTTCACTATGCTATACTCTATACTCCCTTCGATGGCACCATAGTCTCGGTTTTCTGCCACCGTTACCTGTTCCAGTGTCAGGATTTGCTGGTGCAGCTATTGTTAAATACGTTGTACTTGTCCTATATCATCTTGAACTGTATGTGCTGTTTCTTGTTCTGCTCATTTGTTTATGTACTCTGTAATGGGCGCCATATATATATATATATATATATATATATATATATTAATAATAATATTATCTACATATTTTAGACTCATGGTTTGCTGCCAGGTGAGGGGGTGGGGTGGGCAGGGGACACAGTGCAAGCCACAGCCTGTTCATGCCGGGACGAACGAAGATGCGTTGGGCTGCTTGCTCAGTGTGGACCTACAGTATAGTGCAGCTACAGTAATACTTTGGAAGATGCTGGTCAGTACTAATAGCCCTGTCTTGTCTCTGCGACATACTCCGTATTGACCTGCGGAGCAGCTGAAGAGTACACTCTGTACTGATATACTATAAAGGGCACCCGTTACCTGTCAAAGAGAGGCAGTCAGTTTCCCGCCTGTTGGGATCCCGGCGGTCAGGATACTGATGCCGGAATCCTAACACCAGCTGAAATACTGGCGGTCGGAGTCCCGAACGCTAGCTGGTCACCCCTCTTGGGTGGTGGTTCACGCCACCACCCGGAGGGGAATATGACCCTGGGGCGACCGACACGTGGCGAGTGGACATGCTGCGCTCGCCGCCGGGATCCCGGCTGTTGGTCTCCTGATCGCCCGGACCTCATACTGATCCCCTGTCATGTCTCTGGGAGATGCTCAGTACTGCCCTATAGAGCAGCTGATGAGAATGGTCAGTAATCAGTACCTCACAGACAGCACTGTCAGTGGGTGCCCTATATAATGAATTTGTACTGACTATAGTCATCAGCTGCTCTATATGTCACTCCTGAGTATGTACCACAGACAGGACAGTGCTGAATGTGTGCCATAGAGAGCACAGTCAGTGGGTGCCTTATATAGTGTACCGTAGGTCAGTACTATCCTGCCCTGTCTCTGGGAGATACTCATTACTATGCTATAGAGCAACTGATGGGTATAGTCTGTATTAATATACTGTACTGTATCTTGGAGATACTCGGGATTGGCACATACAGCAGATGATCAGAATATGTATAGCCGGTACTCGTACACTGTGGAGGGCAGCACCTGCTGCCTGTCCTTTGCTAAGATATACTCAGCCCTAATGTACGGTCACCGTGCAGTGGGTGAGCCTGGCAGAGCAGGGGTTACTGGTAGTGGGGTGTGCTGATGCCGCTGTGTCACCCTGGCTCTACGCCCGGCGGCCACGTGCTCTGCCAGGGGGCGGGTATGAGGGGGGGCAGATCCTAAGTCCTGTGCTCAGCCTCAGCCCACAGCACCACTACTAGACCATCAGCAACAGTCAGTAACCCCAGGGGCTGAATATCAAACAAATTGAAGCGCTATCATTTTCGATATAATTTTTTATTTAAAAATTCAAAACGTATTATTAAACATCCTGTAACTAAAAACATGTAAAACTTCTTCGTAATATGCACAAAACACTGTAACAATTTACTGTGACTCACTAGAAAAATGCTCCTAATGACATTGTATCCATTTCATATTTAGAATGACATAATGTGACACTCTGCAATAGACCAATTTATTTTATATAAAACTCCACACTTGTATTCACTGGACAAAAAGGGTCCATCGAATGCTGCTAAGAATGTACGTGAAAGTCCATCAATAATGGGAAAATTTGCAAAGTCCACAGTTAATAATTCCACTCTTCCAGTGCTCTGGTTATATTAAACACAACTAAAGAGGCTTAGCAGGGGGTGATTGATTTTGTATATTTGTTGTATGCGGCACAATAACAGTTTTAAGCAGGAATGCTATTTAGCAGTCTGTTAATTATGCTTACCCCAGCCTCTGACGGTGCAAATGATCGTGTAGTAATTTGTGGGCGCCGGCTACCCACTTGACGGCACTAAAGCCGAGAACGATCTGACCGGAGCTGTGGATGGCTGAAAAGACTTTACTCCATGGTGTGGATGAAACCGACCGCTCCCTCTCTGTAATTTGTGAGCGGTTGTCGGAAGCAGCCTGTATCTTGTATCTCCGTGGCAGTCAGCAATATGCCGTGCAGAGTGCCGGGCAGTGAATTTGCCGTCCAAAGCGTCCGAGCCGTACTGCTGGATGTGAGCCGTGCATATGCAAATGGTCAGCAGGATGACGGGCAAATTGCCAGGCGGGGTGCTTGACGCGTTTCTCAGCCTCAATCCCGGGGCTGTTTCATCAGAAGTAACCCCAGGGGGGCTGGTCAGCGCAGAGCCCTCTGCCCCCCCCCCCCCACCCGCAGAAACTTTGCACCAACTCCGGGCTCTGGCTGAGATGCGCCAGTGGGGACTTGGCACAGTGAGAGGGGGGCATGAGAGAGCCCGGGGCCGCCACAACCAGTTGGGGGAAACTTTCCCCCTACACTAGAACGATTAGTTGGGAGAATCAAACAGGTTTGATTTTCCCAACTAGTTGGACAGACCGTTTCTGGACGTTTTTTAGAGTGTGGGAGCAAACGGCTGATAATCGTTTGCTCCCACACAGTGGCGTAACTACTGCCCCCGCAGCCCTCGCGGTGGCTTGGGGGCGAGGGGCTGCGGGGGCGCCACTGACTTAGAACAGATTGACATGCGGACGAGCATCCGCATGTCAATCTGCAGGTCTCCTTCCCTCCGCCGCTGTAAGGAGGGACACGGAGCGCACAGCGCGCGCCCCCCTGTGTCCCTCCCTGGCTCTCCGGCTGTCTAATACAGGAAGTGCCGTTCGTGAGCTCTGATTGGCTCACGAACCGGCACTTCCTTTATTAGACAGCCGGAAAGCCAGGAGGGACACAGGGGGGCGCGCGCTGTGCGCTCCGTGTCCCTCCAACACAAAGGAGGGGGAGGGGAGCAGGCACTGTGGGGGACTATCTGGCACTGGGGGCATATACCTGGCACTGTGGGGGACTATCTGGCACTGGGGGCATATACCTTGCACTGTGGGGGAATATCTGGCACTGGGGGCATATACCTGGCACTGTGGGGGACTATCTGGCACTGGGGGCATATACCTGGCACTGTGGGGGAATATCTGGCACTGGGGGGCATATACCTGGCACTGTGGGGGACTATCTGGCACTGGGGCATATACCTGGCACTGTGGGGGACTATCTGGCACTGAGGGCATATACCTGGCACTGTGGGGGACTATCTGGCACTGGGGGCATATACCTGGCACTGTGGGGGAATATCTGGCACTGGGGGCATATACCTAGCACTGTGGGGGACTATCTGGCACTGGGGGCATATACCTGGCACTGTGGGGGACTATCTGGCACTGGGGGCATATACCTGGCACTGTGGGGGAATATCTGGCACTGGGGGCATATACCTGGCACTGTGGGGGAATATCTGGCACTGGGGGGAGCAGGCACTGAGGGGGCATATGTGGCACTGTGGGGGAATATCTGGCACTGGGGGCATATACCTGGCACTGTGGGGGAATATCTGGCACTGGGGGCATATGTGGCACTGGGAGCACAGCCCTAGCAACAAGCACTACCACCTAGCAACGAGCATGACACCCAGTGCATGAAACCCCTGGCAACGAGCATGACACCCAGTGCATGAAACCCCTGGCAACGAGCATGACACCCAGTGCATGAAACCCCTGGCAATGAGCATGACACCCTGAGCATGAAAACCCCTGGCACCGTGCATGGAACAAAGAGCATGAAACCCCTGGCAACGAGCAGGTAATTTAAATGTAATTAGAAGCCTTACTGTAGAACTTAATGTGTAATGGGCATTACGGTGTGTGGCATAATGTATCACGGACATTGCGGTGTGTGTCATAATGTGTCAGGCATTACGGTGTGTTGTATACTATATCACGGGCATTGTGGTATAATGTCTCGGGGTCATTGCGGTGTGGCATAATGTATAACGGGCATTGCGGTATGTTTCATACTGTGTCACAGATACGGTGTGTAGCATAATGTATAACGGGCATTGCGATTCCTGTCATAATGTGTCGGGGGCATTACGGTGTGTGGCATAATGTGTCGGGGGCATTACAGTGTGTGCATATTGTGTCATGTGCATTGTTGTGTGTGGCATAATGGCTAAGGCCATTGCAGTATGTGGAATAATGTATACTGGGCATTACTATAAGGAGGAAAAATGACAAATAATGTAAGGGGCATGAATCAGGATTATTTTTCTTTCCTGTGGTGGCTAACGTCTGGGCATGCAGGTTGCAAAACTGGGGTATAATGTAGTCTTTTCCTGCAATGCCACGCCCCTTTACGCGAAGCCACGCCCATTCCAACGAAGCCACACCCCTTTTGGCGGCACGCGCCTATGGCGCGCGCATATTTCTCCCTTTACTAGTGCCAATTATGGGGGGTATGGGGGGGGGGGGCGCCGAAGAATTTTTTGGCTTGGGGGAGAAAAATTTCTAGTTACGCCACTGCTCCCACACACTGCCAGATTATCTTTCCAACCAGCCAACTAGTTGGTTGGAAAGAAATCGTTCTGATGTATGGCCAGCATTAGTCGGTTTAGTATTATATAACCCCTCCACTGCTAAGGACAAGTTGAAGTAGTCCTCAGTCCTTATCCACGGCACTCACTCCCAGACCTGGGGTGCAACACGTCTATTGACCACATTGTTTAAATAGAAATCACAGGGGCTCTGCATTCGCTATATTAACTAACAATAATAAACAGTGGAGATTTAGTTCATGTATTGATCAATGCATTTAAGCCTGCAGCCCCCGACAAGGGACCCCTTCTCATGCACCCTGTTTTAACTTAATTATGGCTTGTGTCAGCTGTTCTCCTAGAAGAGGTGTTTTGGTAACTGTCTCACCTATATAAGCAAAGTTGCTGTGAGCTTTAGACCAGATAGCATACCTCAAGTCTAACACTAATGTGATGGCTAATTTCATGATAATTACTTTGAGCAATAGAGTAGAACCTGCAGTGTAGTGGGGTCCCCTGCTGGGGGCTGCAGGCTTAAATGCATTGATCAATACATGAACTAAAACTCCACTGTTTATTATTGGTGGTCATTCCGAGTTGATCGCTAGCTGCATTCGTTCGCTGTGCAGCGATGAGGTAAAAAAAGGCACTTCTGCGCATGTGTACGCGGTGCAATGCGCATGCGCGACGTACTATTCCAACAAATGATGTAGTTTTACACAGGGTCTAGCGAAGCTTTTCAGTCGCAGTGCTGGCCGCAGAGTGATTGACATGAAGTGGGCGTTTCTGGGTGTCAACTGAACAATCCATGACACTGCCAGGTATCAGCTGTCCAAAGGGGGCAGTACAAGGTATTAACTCTGCAGGGTGCCCAAACTTTAGCATACGCCATATTTTGTTTTCTGTTCTTTTGAAAGTATAAATGATGGAAATAAAATCAAACTTTTTTTGACATGTTATAAGTAGAGATGAGCGGGTTCGGTTTCTCTGAAACCGAACCCGCACGAACTTCATGTTTTTTTTACGGGTCCGAGCAGACTCGGATCCTCCCGCCTTGCTCGGTTAACCCGAGCGCGCCCGAACATCATCATGACGCTGTCGGATTCTCGCGAGACTCGGATTCTATATAAGGAGCCGCGCGTCGCCGCCATTTTCACACGTGCATTGAGATTGATAGGGAGAGGACGTGGCTGGCGTCCTCTCCATTAGAAATTAGATTAGAAGAGAGAGAGAGATTGTGCAGAGTCAGACAGAGTTTACCACAGTGACCAGTGCAGTTGTTGTTAGTTAACTTTTATTTATTTTAATATAATATATCCGTTCTCTGCTATATCCGTTCTCTGCCTGAAAAAAAACGATACACAGCAGCAGCCAGTCACACAGTGTGACTCAGTCTGTGTGCACTCAGCTCAGCCCAGTGTGCTGCACATCAATGTATAAAAGGCAAAGCTTATAATAATTGTGGGGGAGACTGGGGAGCACTGCAGGTTGTTATAGCAGGAGCCCCCAGGAGTACATAATATTATATTAATTTAAAATTAAACAGTGCACACTTTTGCTGCAGGAGTGCCACTGCCAGTGTGACTAGTGGTGACCAGTGCCTGACCACCAGTATAGTAGTATATTGTTGTATGTATTGTATACTATCTCTTTATCAACCAGTCTATATTAGCAGCAGACACAGTACAGTGCGGTAGTTCACGGCTGTGGCTACCTCTGTGTCGGCAGTCGGAACTCGGCAGGCAGTCCGTCCATCCATAATTGTATTACAATATATACCACCTAACCGTGGTATTTTTTTTTCTTTCTTTATACCGTCGTCATAGTGTCATACTAGTTGTTACGAGTATACTACTATCTCTTTATCAACCAGTGTACAGTGCGGTAGTTCACGGCTGTGGCTACCTCTGTGTCGGCAGTCGGCAGGCAGTCCGTCCATCCATAATTGTATTATTATTATAATATATACCACCTAACCGTGGTTTTTTTTTCATTCTTTATACCGTCATAGTGTCATACTAGTTGTTACGAGTATACTACTATCTCTTTATCAACCAGTGTACAGTGCGGTAGTTCACGGCTGTGGCTACCTCTGTGTCGGCAGTCGGCAGGCAGTCCGTCCATCCATAATTGTATTATTATTATAATATATACCACCTAACCGTGGTTTTTTTTTCATTCTTTATACCGTCATAGTGTCATACTAGTTGTTACGAGTATACTACTATCTCTTTATCAACCAGTGTACAGTGCGGTAGTTCACGGCTGTGGCTACCTCTGTGTCGGCAGTCGGCAGGCAGTCCGTCCATCCATAATTGTATTATTATTATAATATATACCACCTAACCGTGGTTTTTTTTTCATTCTTTATACCGTCGTCATAGTGTCATACTAGTTGTTACGAGTATACTACTATCTCTTTATCAACCAGTGTACAGTGCGGTAGTTCACGGCTGTGGCTACCTCTGTGTCGGCAGTCGGCAGGCAGTCCGTCCATCCATAATTGTATTATTATTATAATATATACCACCTAACCGTGGTTTTTTTTTCATTCTTTATACCGTCGTCATAGTGTCATACTAGTTGTTACGAGTATACTACTATCTCTTTATCAACCAGTGTACAGTGCGGTAGTTCACGGCTGTGGCTACCTCTGTGTCGGCAGTCGGCAGGCAGTCCGTCCATCCATAATTGTATTATTATTATAATATATACCACCTAACTGTGGTATTTTTTTTTCTTTCTTTATACCGTCGTCATAGTGTCATACTAGTTGTTACGAGTATACTACTATCTCTTTATCAACCAGTGTACAGTGCGGTAGTTCACGGCTGTGGCTACCTCTGTGTCGGCAGTCGGCAGGCAGTCCGTCCATCCATAATTGTATTATTATTATAATATATACCACCTAACCGTGGTTTTTTTTTCATTCTTTATACCGTCGTCATAGTGTCATACTAGTTGTTACGAGTATACTACTATCTCTTTATCAACCAGTGTACAGTGCGGTAGTTCACGGCTGTGGCTACCTCTGTGTCGGCACTCGGCAGGCAGTCCGTCCATCCATAATTGTATTATTATTATAATATATACCACCTAACCGTGGTTTTTTTTTCATTCTTTATACCGTCGTCATAGTGTCATACTAGTTGTTACGAGTATACTACTATCTCTTTATCAACCAGTGTACAGTGCGGTAGTTCACGGCTGTGGCTACCTCTGTGTCGGCAGTCGGCAGGCAGTCCGTCCATCCATAATTGTATTATTATTATTATAATATATACCACCTAACCGTGGTTTTTTTATACCACCTAACCGTGGCAGTCCGTCCATAATTGTATACTAGTATCCAATCCATCCATCTCCATTGTTTACCTGAGGTGCCTTTTAGTTCTGCCTATAAAATATGGAGAACAAAAAAGTTGAGGTTCCAAAATTAGGGAAAGATCAAGATCCACTTCCACCTCGTGCTGAAGCTGCTGCCACTAGTCATGGCCGAGACGATGAAATGCCAGCAACGTCGTCTGCCAAGGCCGATGCCCAATGTCATAGTACAGAGCATGTCAAATCCAAAACACCAAATATCAGAAAAAAAAGGACTCCAAAACCTAAAATAAAATTGTCGGAGGAGAAGCGTAAACTTGCCAATATGCCATTTACCACACGGAGTGGCAAGGAACGGCTGAGGCCCTGGCCTATGTTCATGGCTAGTGGTTCAGCTTCACATGAGGATGGAAGCACTCAGCCTCTCGCTAGAAAACTGAAAAGACTCAAGCTGGCAAAAGCACCGCAAAGAACTGTGCGTTCTTTGAAATCCCAAATCCACAAGGAGAGTCCAATTGTGTCGTTTGCGATGCCTGACCTTCCCAACACTGGACGTGAAGAGCATGCGCCTTCCACTATTTGCATGCCCCCTGCAAGTGCTGGAAGGAGCACCCGCAGTCCAGTTCCTGATAGTCAGATTGAAGATGTCAGTGTTGAAGTACACCAGGATGAGGAGGATATGGGTGTTGCTGGCGCTGGGGAGGAAATTGACCAGGAGGATTCTGATGGTGAGGTGGTTTGTTTAAGTCAGGCACCCGGGGAGACACCTGTTGTCCGTGGGAGGAATATGGCCGTTGACATGCCAGGTGAAAATACCAAAAAAATCAGCTCTTCGGTGTGGAGGTATTTCACCAGAAATGCGGACAACAGGTGTCAAGCCGTGTGTTCCCTTTGTCAAGCTGTAATAAGTAGGGGTAAGGACGTTAACCACCTCGGAACATCCTCCCTTATACGTCACCTGCAGCGCATTCATAATAAGTCAGTGACAAGTTCAAAAACTTTGGGTGACAGCGGAAGCAGTCCACTGACCAGTAAATCCCTTCCTCTTGTAACCAAGCTCACGCAAACCACCCCACCAACTCCCTCAGTGTCAATTTCCTCCTTCCCCAGGAATGCCAATAGTCCTGCAGGCCATGTCACTGGCAAGTCTGACGAGTCCTCTCCTGCCTGTGATTCCTCCGATGCATCCTTGCGTGTAACGCCTACTGCTGCTGGCGCTGCTGTTGTTGCCGCTGGGAGTCGATGGTCATCCCAGAGGGGAAGTCGTAAGCCCACTTGTACTACTTCCAGTAAGCAATTGACTGTTCAACAGTCCTTTGCGAGGAAGATGAAATATCACAGCAGTCATCCTACTGCAAAGCGGATAACTGAGTCCTTGACAACTATGTTGGTGTTAGACGTGCGTCCGGTATCCGCCGTTAGTTCACAGGGAACTAGACAATTTATTGAGGCAGTGTGCCCCCGTTACCAAATACCATCTAGGTTCCACTTCTCTAGGCAGGCGATACCGAGAATGTACACGGACGTCAGAAAAAGACTCACCAGTGTCCTAAAAAATGCAGTTGTACCCAATGTCCACTTAACCACGGACATGTGGACAAGTGGAGCAGGGCAGGGTCAGGACTATATGACTGTGACAGCCCACTGGGTAGATGTATGGACTCCCGCCGCAAGAACAGCAGCGGCGGCACCAGTAGCAGCATCTCGCAAACGCCAACTCTTTCCTAGGCAGGCTACGCTTTGTATCACCGGTTTCCAGAATACGCACACAGCTGAAAACCTCTTACGGCAACTGAGGAAGATCATCGCGGAATGGCTTACCCCAATTGGACTCTCCTGTGGATTTGTGGCATCGGACAACGCCAGCAATATTGTGTGTGCATTAAATATGGGCAAATTCCAGCACGTCCCATGTTTTGCACATACCTTGAATTTGGTGGTGCAGAATTTTTTAAAAAACGACAGGGGCGTGCAAGAGATGCTGTCGGTGGCCAGAAAAATTGCGGGACACTTTCGGCGTACAGGCACCACGTACAGAAGACTGGAGCACCACCAAAAACTACTGAACCTGCCCTGCCATCATCTGAAGCAAGAAGTGGTAACGAGGTGGAATTCAACCCTCTATATGCTTCAGAGGTTGGAGGAGCAGCAAAAGGCCATTCAAGCCTATACAATTGAGCACGATATAGGAGATGGAATGCACCTGTCTCAAGTGCAGTGGAGAATGATTTCAATGTTGTGCAAGGTTCTGATGCCCTTTGAACTTGCCACACGTGAAGTCAGTTCAGACACTGCCAGCCTGAGTCAGGTCATTCCCCTCATCAGGCTTTTGCAGAAGAAGCTGGAGGCATTGAAGAAGGAGCTAACACGGAGCGATTCCGCTAGGCATGTGGGACTTGTGGATGCAGCCCTTAATTCGCTTAACAAGGATTCACGGGTGGTCAATCTGTTGAAATCAGAGCACTACATTTTGGCCACCGTGCTCGATCCTAGATTTAAAGCCTACCTTGGATCTCTCTTTCCGGCAGACACAGGTCTGCTGGGGTTGAAAGACCTGCTGGTGACAAAATTGTCAAGTCAAGCGGAACGCGACCTGTCAACATCTCCTCCTTCACATTCTCCCGCAACTGGGGGTGCGAGGAAAAGGCTCAGAATTCCGAGCCCACCCGCTGGCGGTGATGCAGGGCAGTCTGGAGCGACTGCTGATGCTGACATCTGGTCCGGACTGAAGGACCTGACAACGATTACGGACATGTCGTCTACTGTCACTGCATATGATTCTCTCAACATTGATAGAATGGTGGAGGATTATATGAGTGACCGCATCCAAGTAGGCACGTCACACAGTCCGTACTTATACTGGCAGGAAAAAGAGGCAATTTGGAGGCCCTTGCACAAACTGGCTTTATTCTACCTAAGTTGCCCTCCCACAAGTGTGTACTCCGAAAGAGTGTTTAGTGCCGCCGCTCACCTTGTCAGCAATCGGCGTACGAGGTTACATCCAGAAAATGTGGAGAAGATGATGTTCATTAAAATGAATTATAATCAATTCCTCCGCGGAGACATTGACCAGCAGCAATTGCCTCCACAAAGTACACAGGGAGCTGAGATGGTGGATTCCAGTGGGGACGAATTGATAATCTGTGAGGAGGGGGATGTACACGGTGATATATCGGAGGGTGAAGATGAGGTGGACATCTTGCCTCTGTAGAGCCAGTTTGTGCAAGGAGAGATTAATTGCTTCTTTTTTGGGGGGGGTCCAAACCAACCCGTCATATCAGTCACAGTCGTGTGGCAGACCCTGTCACTGAAATGATGGGTTGGTTAAAGTGTGCATGTCCTGTTTTGTTTATACAACATAAGGGTGGGTGGGAAGGCCCAAGGATAATTCCATCTTGCACCTCTTTTTTCTTTTCTTTTTCTTTGCATCATGTGCTGATTGGGGAGGGTTTTTTGGAAGGGACATCCTGCGTGACACTGCAGTGCCACTCCTAGATGGGCCCGGTGTTTGTGTCGGCCACTAGGGTCGCTTATCTTTCTCACACAGTCAGCTACCTCATTGCGCCTCTTTTTTTCTTTGCGTCATGTGCTGTTTGGGGAGGGTTTTTTGGAAGGGACATCCTGCGTGACACTGCAGTGCCACTCCTAGATGGGCCCGGTGTTTGTGTCGGCCACTAGGGTCGCTTATCTTACTCACACAGCGACCTCGGTGCAAATTTTAGGACTAAAAATAATATTGTGAGGTGTGATGTGTTCAGAATAGGCTGAAAATGAGTGTAAATTATGTTTTTTGAGGTTAATAATACTTTGGGATCAAAATTACCCCCAAATTCTATGATTTAAGCTGTTTTTTAGGGTTTTTTGAAAAAAACACCCGAATCCAAAACACACCCGAATCCGACAAAAAAAATTCGGTGAGGTTTTGCCAAAACGCGGTCGAACCCAAAACACGGCCGCGGAACCGAACCCAAAACCAAAACACAAAACCCGAAAAATTTCAGGCGCTCATCTCTAGTTATAAGAATGTCTAATCTGTAATTTGATGCCTTTTGGAGATTTTTCCATCTTTCCTTGGCTTCTTTTTGCACATTAAAATTAATTTTGTGCCTGGGGTGCCCAAACTTTCAATCCCCACTGTATATATATATATATATATATAGGTATGTGGTGGTCTGGCACTCTTTGTTGGATGAGTGGCTTGGTCCGGTGCCCGTGCTGACGTTGTTCACGTATGAGTAGTAAAGTGGGTGCCCGGCACTCTGGACTCAGTAAATAGGGTAAATGATAAGCCCTCTGGTGCTGTCAACGTTTCAATTTATTCCAAAATTTTTCTCAAGACATCTTGAGAAAAATTTTGGAATAAATTGAAACGTTGACAGCACCAGAGGGCTTATCATTTACCCTATTTACTGAGTCCAGAGTGCCGGGCACCCACTTTACTATATATATATATATATATATATATATATAATAAGCGCCTTGAGTCCTATTGGAGAAAGAGCGCTATATAGATAAAATATATATATATATATATATAAAAAACATTTTAACATTAGGATCACAGCCACTAAGCCATCACATATTTAATCACAAAAAGCTGTGCCCTTACATTACTTTACCAAATTTTGTGTCTATGATGTTATTTGGGTGATGGAGGTATATAGGGCAATAAAGGCTTAGCTACAGGCATATGAAAGTGATATCATTAATTAACTGATAGCAGGATAGGTAGACAGATAGATAGATAGATAGATAGATAGATAGATAGATAGATAGATAGATAGATAGATAGACAGACAGACAGAAAGATAGACAGACAGACAGACAGAAAGATGATAGTTAGATAGATAGAACTTACTGTAGCATACAGGCGACGACCCTCATTTTTTCACCGTGCACCCAATGCAGTTGTAATTCCAACATAATTTCATTCAGCTCTGCGTCAGCTCCTATAACACCAATGCGTCCGTACACTAGCACGTGCTCCTGTTCTTATTGCCTGTGTATATGTGTGCCCTCATACACTGCTGCTCAGGTTGTGCCAAACAGCCCAGGTCCTGCGCCGAGAATCTTCCTTACTCAATATGTTTGTCTTATTGGCAGAAATACAACAACTGGAGGCGACGGAGTCTGAATCTGTGTAACACACACTGTGAGCTTCCAAGGCATGGTATGTACAGCGGCGTAGGGCCGTATCAAGGACAGTTAGACCAGGACGCAATGTTGAGTTGGTGGCTCAAGGCTCCCTTCTCATTGCATACATCACGGTGGAGCACTGCTGAGTGTGAAGAGGAGCCGTGAAGCTTAGCTGGAGTAGTAAAGATGGACAGGGAGCCTATGGGGGGTATTCAATTGGTGCCGGTTTTTCCTACAGTTGGAAAAACTGCACTTTTTGAGAATTTTTAAGTCGAACATGCATTTGACCTATTCAATGAAAGTGCCGTTTTTTCAACTGTCGAAACAAACAGCACTGTCGGAAAACACGTGGATTGGAGAGTTACTCGCCCTTCCACGTGGATTTGTCAAATACACGTCTGTTTTTGACAGTTTACCGCTGATGCAGATTTGACTTATCAAGTCGAATCTGCATTGTCGGAATGCTGTCCGGAAATGGCCGGCATTGAATAGTGCCGTGTCGATAATCCGACTTCAATTGAATGAATGGTGGAGAGAAATGTGCACTTTGAGCAATGTATGTCCGTTTTCCAGCCAAAAGCCTCTATGTCTGCATTCCATTAGTTCCCGAAATTGGTAACTGGACATGCACCCTAACATATATCTGTGACCTGGCTCTCATTACCTGTCGCATCCTATATTAAATGATTGTCCTGTACGGCACTTTGCCTATCACCGTTCAGTATCTGTTAGGGTCTCCTGCCCTGTGCTGCCACGTCGTCATGGCAACCGGGAGACAAGTGCTAGTGGTGTAACCTGAGCGCAGCTGATACTCCGGTTCGGGTCTTTTGCTGTGCAGTGGTTATAGGCTCTGTGCACGGCAGGGGATCCGGTGCTGGTTTTTGTGCTCACAGTCTGTGAGGTCTGAGTGGGGCGTGGACAGCACCTGCTTTATAAGGCCTCTTTTCAGGGTAAGCAGATGCTGCTGAATCTTTGTTGGTTAGTCAGTTCATGAACGTTAGCCAGTACTGTGTAGCTTTGTATTTGTTTGTTGCTTACTGCAAATAGGCCTGGGAATTTGGTATTACACTCTGCCAATCCAGACCTAGCAGTAAGACTGGAGTCAGTCGTTTAGCTTGCTGGGGTTCTGTTACTACCCTGTGAACTTAGCAAGTTTGCGGCTGTATTCTAAGACTTGCCTGTCTAATCCTGTCTCACTGTGCTAGGTGTCAGGGGTCAGTTTAGTGGCAGTAAGCTAAAACCTGTGCACTGCAAGTGAGAATTTGGATTGTGGAGATTCTCCTTGTGTCTATCATTCCATCTCTGACCAAGGAGTTTACTGCCACACCCGTTGGTAACCCTTTAGGGCTTTGCTGTTGCCCTTAGCAACAGCATTTCGGGTACTCTACGTATTAAAACACAACATCTTGCTTTTTCCATCTTAGCAGTTCTAATACAAGGGAGATACCCAGTTCCTTAGCCTCTGGGCTTCTCTGTTCACTTTGTGTGTATTTTGTTACCCTATCACCTTCTGTGTACGTTATGTCATATCCCCCAGTTTGTCTGTGAGTCCATCTGTTTTGCATAACAGTTCAAACACCAGTACATTCCTGCAGACACTGGAGTGCATAACAGTTCTGACACCAGTACTTTCCTGCTGGCACTGGTGTGCATAACATATTCAGCAGCCTAATACTCCTGTTGAAATTTTGTGGGAATATGGAGCATACCCCTCAAAATACGTTGCAACAGGTGGTCGATCAGGTGCAGGTCCTGACTCGACAATTTAATGATTTGTCCATTAAAATGCACACCTCCCAGGCTGCTGGCGGAGCTCCCGCAGCAGCAGCACCTGCAGGGGTTAAGGAGCCGAAAGTAAATCTCCCGGATCGTTTTTCTGGAGATCGCTCGCAGTTCTTTTGTTTCAAGGAGAGCTGCAAGCTATACTTCCGGCTTAGGCCTCAGTCTTCTGGGTCGGAGATTCAGCGGGTGGGCATAGTGATTTCCTTGCTACAAGGAGACCCACAGGTCTGGGCATATGGGTTGCAGCCTGACTGTCCGTCGCTTAAAAGTGTTGATGCTTTTTTTACGGCACTGGGCATGTTGTATGATGACCCTGACAAGACGGCCTCAGCCGAGGCTCAGATTTCGATCCTTAAGCAAGGGCGCAGGCCAGTTGAGGTTTACTGTACGGAGTTTCGGAGGTTGGCCCATGATACCCAGTGGAATGACCCAGCCCTGAGACACCAGTACCGAAGAGGTCTTTCTAACCAGATAAAGGACCAACTGGTACAATATCCCTTGCCTGATAGCTTGGATCAGCTCATGCAGTTATCCATCCGGGTGGATAGACGGCTGAGAGAGCGTAGGCTTGAAAGGGAGACTGAGATTTCCTTTCTTCCCAAGGGAACCTCAGACTCTGAGGAATTTTCTGAGGAGCCTATGCAGATTGGGGCTACCCGCCTCTCCTCGCGTGAGAAGACGCGGAGGAGACAGCAGGGGTTGTGTTTGTACTGTGGGAATAAAGGTCATGTGGTAGTATCATGCCCAGAAAAGCCGGAAAACTTCAGGGCCTGAGGGTGATGGGAAATATCCTGTCAGGCCAGAAGTCAGAATTTCCCAAGAAGACTTTTATCATTCCGGTGACCTTGAAGATCCTCGGTCAAACTGTCAAGACTGAGGCCTTTGTGGACAGTGGGGCCGACGGGGTTTTTATGGACCGCCAATTCGCCCTGAAACACTCTGTTCCCTTAGTACCCTTGGCATCGGAAATTGAGATTTGTGGGTTAAACGGGGAACCATTATTCCAAGGTAAAATTACCTCTTGCACTAGCCAGATTTCTTTGTTTATTGGAGCCACACACTCTGAAAAATTGTCCTTTTATGTGACTGTCTGTACTTTTGCCCCATTGGTGTTGGGGTTACCCTGGTTAAGGGCCCACAATCCTCAATTTGACTGGGTCTCTGGGGAGATTCTTAGTTGGGGTACTGATTGTTTCAGGAGTTGCTTGAGCCTTCCAGTCAGGCTCTCACAGCTAAGTTTGCTAGGATTGCCAGGGTGTTATGCAGATTTTGCGGACGTGTTCTCCAAAAAAGTTGCAGAGGTACTACCTCCCCATCGCCCCTATGACTGTGCCATTGATTTGTTGCCAAATGCTAAGCTTCCCAAGAGCAGGTTGTACTCCCTGTCACGTCCTGAGACTCAGGCTATGGCAGAGTACATTCAGGAGAACTTGGCTAAGGGATTTATCAGACCTTCACAGTCTCCAGTTGGGTCGGGGTTCTTCTTCGTGGGTAAAAAGGACGGTTCGTTGCGACCCTGCATCGACTTCAGGGAATTGAACCGTATCACGATTAAAAACTCATACCCACTGCCTCTCATTTCGGTCTTGTTTGACCAGCTTCGTACTGCCACCATTTTTTCTAAGATTGACCTACGCGGTGCGTACAATCTAATCCGAATAAGAGAGGGGGATGAATGGAAGACTGCCTTTAATACCCACTCAGGGCATTATGAATATTTGGTGATGCCTTTTTGGCTCTGTAATGCCCCGGCAGTCTTCCAGGATTTCATGAATGATGTGCTCAGGGAATATTTGGATAGATTCTTAGTTGTATACTTAGATGACATCCTAATCTTCTCCCATTCCCTGGAGGAACATCGGAAGCATGTACGCTTAGTCCTCCAGAAACTCAGAGACCACCGGCTTGGGGCAAAGCTGGAGAAGTGCGAATTTGAAGTTCAGCAAATCGCATTTCTAGGATATATTATCTCCCCAGAAGGTTTCCAAATGGAGGGTTCCAAGGTACAGGCAGTCCTGGATTGGGTGCAGCCCACTAGTTTGAAGGCGCTTCAGCGTTTCCTGGGCTTTGCGAATTTTTATAGACGATTTATCGCTGGATTTTCGTCTATAGTGGCGCCCTTGGTGGCACTCACTAAGAAAGGGGCGGATGTTGCTCACTGGTCTTGTGAGGCTAAAGCGGCTTTTGCCCGTCTCAAAAGGGCATTTGTTTCGGCCAAGGTGCTGCGACACCCAGATCCAGAGCGTCCTTTTGTGGTGGAGGTGGATGCCTCTGAGATGGGTATTGGGGCAGTGCTTTCTCAGATGGGAGTGTCTGATAATCGCCTTCATCCCTGTGCTTACTTTTCCCGTAAATTTTCGCCTGCCGAGATGAATTATGACGTGGGTAACCGGGAATTGTTGGCTATTAAGGATGCACTCGAGGAGTGGAGACACTGGCTTGAGGGGGCTAAGTTTGTGGTCTCAATTCTCACTGACCATAAGAATCTGGCATATTTAGAGTCAGCGAAGCGTCTCAATGCCAGGCAGGCACGATGGGCTTTGTTTTTTGCTCGCTTTAATTTTTTGATAACATATCGCCCTGGGTCAAAAAACATCAAGGCTGATGCGCTCTCGCGGAGTTTTGCTCCAATCCAGGAGACCACCGAGGAGCCGTTGCCCATTGTTTCCCCATCATGTATTAAAGTGGGCATTACCCAGGACCTCTTATCATTAGTCCTTAGAGCACAGGAGCAGGCTCCTCCAGACCTTCCGGTAGGTCTTTTGTTTGTGCCTCCTAGGTTAAGACAGCGAGTGTTCCTGGAATTCCATGCCAAGAAGTCGGCAGGTCACCCGGGTATTGCCAGAACTCGGGAGTTGCTATCTAGGGCGGTGTGGTGGCCCTCGGTGGCTAAGGATGTGGATCAGTGGGTTCGGGCATGTGACATCTGTGCCCGAAATAAGACTCCTAGAGGGGTTCCTGTTGGCCCATTACATCCACTCTCTATCCCATCTAAGCCATGGACCCACATTTCAATGGATTTTGTGGTGGACTTGCCCAAATCCTCGGGGATGACAGCCATCTGGGTTGTCGTTGACAGGTTTTCGAAGATGGCGCACTTCGTTCCACTGGTTGGGCTGCCATCAGCCAGACGCCTGTCTGAATTATTTATGCTGCATGTTGTGCGTCTCCACGGGTTGCCACTTGATGTGGTCTCTGACCGCGGATCCCAGTTTGTGGCCAAATTCTGGAGGGCATTTTGTTCCGATCTCTAGATTTCTGTCAGCTTGTCGTCAGGCTACCATCCGCAGTCTAATGGGCAGACTGAAAGGGTGAACCAGTCCTTGGAGCAGTTCCT